>NC_057794.1:291298107-291325751 GCF_018294505.1 Triticum aestivum | reverse complement strand
AAGAAACCATGAGGGGAGGGGAGGGGAGGGAAGGGGAGGAGGGAGGAGGGAGGAGGGAGGAGGTAGGAGGTAGGAGGAGGTCGCCGCAGAGGAGGAGAGAAGGGAAGATGAAATGAAGAGAGGAGGAGAGGACCAGCCATATATACGGCATACTAATGGCGCACCGCGGGCAGGTGCGCCATTAGTAATTTTTTTTATTTTTTTGATTTATTTTGAATTTTGAAGGCGGGAAGATACTAATGGCGCACCATGGTCAGGTGCGCCATTAGTAATTTTTTTTATTTTTTGACTTATTTTGAATTTTGAAGGCGGGAAGATACTAATGGCGCACCATGGTCAGGTGCGCCATTAGTAATTTTTTTTTGACTTATTTTGAATTTTGAAGGCGGGAAGATACTAATGGCGCACCACGGTCAGGTGCGCCATTAGTAATTTTTTTTTTTATTTTTTTGACTTATTCTGAATTTTGAAGGAGGGAAGATACTAATGGCGCACCATGGGCAGGTGCGCCATTAGTAAGTTTGATTTTTTTTTGATTTTTTTTGCCTCTCTAGATCTTAAAAGCCCCGTATCTTTTTTTCTGTTAGGTTTTTGAGGATTTTGAAAATGTTTAACGGGGTTCCCCCAGTTAAATTTGGATGTAACTTTTCGAGTAGATGATTTTTCATATAAAAAACTTTTTCATCCGAGTTAGTATGCAAAAGTTATGCCCATTTTTACAAATTCTCGCGAGATTTTGCAAATGAAGTCAAAATTCATATTTGCAAATTTTCCCAACAACTAGGCCACATATCACATGGGAAACTTATTTTCTTTTATTTTTTTGACATTTTTATCATTTTGTTTTATTTTTTTTAAAACTGAAAAGGCGATCCACAGGGGGGGGGGGTGCAATCGGTGGAAGTGGTGGCCAAGGTTACTAATGGCGCACCGTGGCATGGTGCGCCATTACTAGTTTAACTAGTAATGGCGCACCACACACACGGTGCGCCATTAGTATGTTTGGACAGGCGCACTAGTTCCAAAAAAAAATTTGGTACTAATGGCGCACCGTAGGCAGGGTGCGCCATTAGTAGTTTCAACACTAATGGCGCACCACATGTCTGGTGCGCCATTAGTGCCATTTCCATCTACAGCCCTTTTCCTAGTAGTGCCATTTCCATCTATAGCCATATGGTTGTCGCTTTATTGTATGCAATGCAATCGCGATGTAATGCTTTACTTTATTACTAAGCGGTAGTGATAGTCGTGGAAGCATAAGATTGGCGAGACGACAATGAAGCTACGATGGAGATCAAGGTGTCGCGCCGGTGGCGATGGTGATCATGATGGTGCTTCGAAGATGGAGATGACAAGCACAAGATGATGATGGCCATATCATATCACTTATATTGATTGCATGTGATGTTTATCTTTTATGCATCTTATCTTGCTTTGATTGACGGTAGCATTATAAGATGATCTCTCACTAAATTATCAAGAAGTGTTCTCCCTGAGTATGCACCGTTGCCAAAGTTCATCGTGCCCAGACACCACGTGATGATCGAGTGTGATAAGCTCTACGTCCATCTACAACGGGTGCAAGCCAGTTTTTGCACATGCAGAATACTCAGGTTAAACTTGACGAGCCTAGCATATGCAGATATGGCCTCAGAACACGGAGACCGAAAGGTCGAGCGTGAATCATATAGTAGATATGATCAACATAACGATGTTCACCATTGAAAACTACTCCATCTCACGTGATGATCGGTTATGGTTTAGTTGATTTGGATCACGTGATCACTTAGAAGATTAGAGGGATGTCTATCTAAGTGGGAGTTCTTAAGTAATATGATTAATTGAACTTAAATTTATCATGAACTTAGTCCCTGATAGTATCTTGCTTGTTTATGTTGATTGTAGATAGATGGCTCGTGTTGTTGTTCCATTGAATTTTAATGCTTTCCTTGAGAAAGAAAAGTTGAAAGATGATGGTAGCAATTACACGGACTGGGTCCGTAACTTGAGGATTATCCTCATTGCTTCACAGAAGAATTACGTCCTGGAAGCACCGCTGGGTGCCAGGCCTGCTGCTGGAGCAACACCAGATGTTATGAACGTCTGGCAGAGCAAAGCTGATGACTACTCGATAGTTCAGTGTGCCATGCTTTACGGCTTAGAATCGGGACTTCAACGACGTTTTGAACGTCATGGAGCATATGAGATGTTCCAGGAGTTGAAGTTAATATTTCAAGCAAATGCCCGGATTGAGAGATATGAAGTCTCCAATAAGTTCTATAGCTGCAAGATGGAGGAGAATAGTTCTGTCAGTGAGCATATACTCAAAATGTCTGGGTATAATAATCACTTGATTCAATTGGGAGTTAATCTTCCGGATGATTGCGTCATTGACAGAATTCTCCAATCACTGCCACCAAGCTACAAGAGCTTCGTAATGAACTATAATATGCAAGGGATGAACAAGACTATTCCCGAGCTCTTCGCAATGCTGAAAGCTGCGGAGGTAGAAATCAAGAAGGAGCATCAAGTGTTGATGGTTAACAAGACCACTAGTTTCAAGAAAAAGGGCAAAGGAAAGAAGAAGGGGAACTTCAAGAAGAACAGAAAGCAAGTTGCTGCTCAGGAGAAGAAACCCAAGTCTGGACCTAAGCCTGAAACTGAGTGCTTCTACTACAAGCAGACTGGTCACTGGAAGCGGAACTGCCCCAAGTATTTGGCGGATAAGAAGGATGGCAAGGTGAACAAAGGTATATGTGATATACATGTTATTGATGTGTACCTTACTAGAGCTCGCAGTAGCACCTGGGTATTTGATACTGGTTCTGTTGCTAATATTTGCAACTCGAAACAGGGACTACGGAATAAGCGGGCACTGGCAAAGGATGAGGTGACGATGCGCGTAGGAAACGGTTCCAAAGTCGATGTGATCGCGGTCGGCATGCTACCTCTACATCTACCTTCGGGATTAATATTAGACCTAAATAATTGTTATTTGGTGCCAGCGTTGAGCATGAACATTATATCTGGATCTTGTTTGATGCGAGACGGTTATTCATTTAAATCAGAGAATAATGGTTGTTCTATTTATATGAGTAATATCTTTTATGGTCATGCACCTTTGAAGAGTGGTCTATTTTTGATGAATCTCGATAGTAGTGATACACATATTCATAATGTTGAAGCCAAAAGATGCAGAGTTAATAATGAAAGTGCAACTTATTTGTGGCACTATCGTTTAGGTCATATCGGTGTAAAATGCATGAAGAAACTCCATACTGATGGACTTTTGGAACCACTTGATTATGAATCACTTGGTACTTGCGAACCGTGCCTCATGGGCAAGATGACTAAAACACCGTTCTCTGGTACTATGGAGAGAGCAACAGATTTGTTGGAAATCATACATACCGATGTATGTGGTCCGATGAATATTGAGGCTCGTGGCGGATATCGTTATTTTATCACCTTCACAGATGACTTAAGCAGATATGGGTATGTCTACTTAATGAAACATAAGTCTGAAACATTTGAAAAGTTCAAAGAATTTCAGAGTGAAGTTGAAAATCATCGTAACAAGAAAATAAAGTTTCTACGATCTGATCATGGAGGAGAATATTTTAGTTACGAGTTTGGTGTACATTTGAAAAATTGTGGAATAGTTTCGCAACTCACGCCACCCGAAACACCACAGCGTAATGGTGTGTCCGAACGTCGTAATCGTACTTTACTAGATATGGTGCGATCTATGATGTCTCTTACTGATTTAGCGCTATCATTTTGGGGATACGCTTTAGAGACGGACGCATTCACGTTAAATAGGGCACCATCAAAATCCGTTGAGACGACGCCTTATGAACTGTGGTTTGGCAAGAAACCAAAGTTGTCGTTTCTTAAAGTTTGGGGCTGCGATGCTTATGTGAAAAAGCTTCAACCTGATAAGCTCGAACCCAAATCGGAGAAATGTGTCTTCATAGGATACCCAAAGGAGACTGTTGGGTACACGTTCTATCACAGATCCGAAGGCAAGACATTCGTTGCTAAGAATGGATCCTTTCTAGAGAAGGAGTTTCTCTCGAAAGAAGTGAGTGGGAGGAAAGTAGAACTTGACGAGGTAACTGTACCTGCTCCTTTATTGGAAACTAGTACATCACAGAAAACTGTTTCTGTGACACCTACACCAATAAGTGAGGAAGCTAATGATGATGGTCATGAAACTTCAGATCAAAATACTACTGAACCTCGTAGATCAACCAGAGTAAGATCCGCGCCAGAGTGGTACGGTAATCCTGTTCTGGAAATCATGCTACTAGATCATGATGAACCTACGAACTATGAAGAAGCGATGGTGAGCCCAGATTCCGCAAAGTGGCTTGAAGCCATGAAATCTGAGATGGGATCCATGTATGAGAACAAAGTATGGACTTTGGTTGACTTGCCCGATGATCGGCAAGCAATTGAGAATAAATGGATCTTTAAGAAGAAGACTGACGCTGATGGTAATGTTACTGTCTACAAAGCTCGACTTGTCGCGAAAGGTTTTCGGCAAGTTCAAGGGATTGACTACGGTGAGACCTTCTCACCCGTAGCGATGCTTAAGTCCGTCCGAATCATGTTAGCAATTGCCGCATTTTATGATTATGAAATTTGGCAAATGGATGTCAAAACTGCATTCCTGAATGGATTTCTGGAAGAAGAGTTGTATATGATGCAACCAGAAGGTTTTGTCGATCCAAAAGGAGCTAACAAAGTGTGCAAGCTCCAGCGATCCATTTATGGACTGGTGCAAGCCTCTCGGAGTTGGAATAAACGCTTTGATAGTGTGATCAAAGCATTTGGTTTTATACAGGCTTTCGGAGAAGCCTGTATTTACAAGAAAGTGAGTGGGAGCTCTGTAGCATTTCTGATATTATATGTGGATGACCTATTACTAATTGGAAATGATATAGAATTTCTGGATAGCATAAAGGGATACTTGAATAAGAGTTTTTCAATGAAAGACCTCGGTGAAGCTGCTTACATATTAGGCATAAAGATCTATAGAGATAGATCAAAACGCTTAATTGGACTTTCACAAACAACATACCTTGACAATTTTTTTGAAGAAGTTCAAAATGGATCAAGCAAAGAAAGGATTCTTGCCTATGTTACAAGGTGTGAAATTGAGTAAGACTCAATGCCCGACCACTGCAGAAGATAGAGAGAATATGAAAGATGTTCCCTATGCATCAGCCATAGGATCTATCATGTATGCAATGCTGTGTACCAGACCCGATGTGTGCCTTGCTATAAGTCTAGCAGGGAGGTACCAAAGTAATCTAGGAGTGGATCACTGGACAGCAGTCAAGAACATCCTGAAATACCTGAAAAGGACTAAGGATATGTTTCTCGTATATGGAGGTGACAAAGAGCTCATCGTAAAAGGTTTGACACTGATCCGGACGATTCTAAATCGCAAACCAGATACGTGTTTACATTAAACGGTGGAGCTGTCAGTTGGTGCGGTTCTAAACAAAGCGTCGTAGCGGGATCTACATGTGAAGCGGAGTACATAGCTGCTTCAGAAGCAGCGAACGAAGGAGTCTGGATGAAGGAGTTCATATCCGATCTAGGTGTCATAGCTAGTGCATCGGGTCCAATGAAAATCTTTTGTGACAATACTGGTGCAATTGCCTTGGCAAAGGAATCCAGATTTCACAAGAGAACCAAGCACATCAAGAGACGCTTCAATTCCATCCGGGATCTAGTCCAGGTGGGAGACATAGAGATTTGCAAGATACATACGGATCTGAATGTTGCAGACCCATTGACTAAGCCTCTTCCACGAGCAAAACATGATCAGCACCAAGGCTCCATGGGTGTTAGAATCATTACGGTGTAATCTAGATTATTGACTCTAGTGCAAGTGGGAGACTGAAGGAAATATGCCCTAGAGGCAATAATAAAGTTATTATTTATTTCCTTATAATCATGATAAATGTTTATTATTCATGCTAGAATTGTATTAACCGGAAACATAATACATGTGTGAATACATAGACAAACAAAGTGTCACTAGTATGCCTCTACTTTACTAGCTCGTTAATCAAAGATGGTTATGTTTCCTAACCATGAACAATGAGTTGTTATTTGATTAACGGGATCACATCATTAAGAGAATGATCTGATTGACATGACCCATTCCATTAGCTTAGCACCCGATCGTTTAGTATGTTGCTATTGCTTTCATCATGACTTATACATGTTCCTATAACTATGAGATTATGCAACTCCCATTTACCGGAGGAACACTTTGGGTACTACCAAACGTCACAACGTAACTGGGTGATTATAAAGGAGTACTACAGGTGTCTCCAAAGGTACATGTTGGGTTGGCGTATTTCGAGATTAGGTTTTGTCACTCCGATTGTCGGAGAGGTATCTCTGGGCCCTCTCGGTAATGCACATCACATAAGCCTTGCAAGCATTGCAACTAATGAGTTAGTTGCGAGATGATGTATTACAGAACGAGTAAAGAGACTTGCCGGTAACGAGATTGAACTAGGTATTGGATACCGACGATCGAATCTCGGGCAAGTAACATACCGATGACAAAGGGAAAAACGTATGTTGTTATGCGGTCTGGCCGATAAAGATCTTCGTAGAATACGTAGGAGCCAATATGGGCATCCAGGTCCCGCTATTGGTTATTGACCGGAGACGTGTCTCGGTCATGTCTACATTGTTCTCGAACCCGTAGGGTCCGCACGCTTAAGGTTACGATGACAGTTATATTATGAGTTTATACATTTTGATGTATCGAAGGTTGTTCGGAGTCCCTGATGTGATCACGGACATGACGAGGAGTCTCGAAATGGTCGAGACGTAAAGATTGATATATTGGAAGCCTATGTTTGGATATCGGAAGTGTTCTGGGTAAAATCGGGATTTTACCGGAGTACCAGGAAGGTTACCGGAACCCCCCGGGAGCTAAATGGGCCATGATGGGCCTTAGTGGAAAAGAGAAGAGGCAGCCCTACATGGGCTGCACGCCTCCCCCTTCCCCTAGTCCTATTAGGACTAGGAGAGGTGGCCGGCCCCTTTCCCCCTCCGCGAATCCTATTCCAACTAGGATTGGGGGGGGGGGAATCCTACTCCCAAAGGGAGTAGGACTCTCCTGGCGCGCCACACCTTGGCCGGCCAGCCTCCCCCCCTATAGTCCTTTATATACTGAGGCAGAGGCACCCTAGAACACACAAGTTGATCCACGTGATCTATTCCTTAGCCGTGTGCGGTGCCCCCAGCCACCATATTCCTCGATAATACTGTAGCGGAGTTTAGGCGAAGCCCTGCTGCTGTAGTGCATCAAGATCGTCACCACGCCGTCGTGCTGACGGAACTCTTCCCCGACACTTTGCTGGATCGGAGTTCGGGGATCGTCATCGAGCTGAACGTGTGCTCGAACTCGGAGGTGCCGTAGTTTCGGTACTTGATCGGTTGGATCATGAGGACGAACGACTACTTCCTCTACGTTGCGTCAACGCTTCCGCAGTCGGTCTGCGTGGGTATGTAGACAACACTCTCCCCTCTCGTTGCTATGCATCACATGATCTTGCGTGTGCGTAGGAAATTTTTTGAAATTACTACGAAACCCAGCATGGCCCTATATGTATCAGCTCCGAATCATGTCTTTGGTCAAATGTTGGGTTTGCTCGGCTCCCACGTTTTGGTACCTTACGTTCCGCTATATCGAAAAGTAGCACTGGGAGAACTACTGCGATTGTGCCCTGGTTCATCCGTATGAGCACCTCAGTAGAGAAAGCCTAAAACTGACTGTCATGATATAGCGAGAGACTGGTCAACCACTCGATGACTTAGCGGAATCTTCGGGATTCCTCCACATTAACGAAGGGCCGTTTCCCGTTCATGTACGTACGCGCCCCGTATTCGAACTAGCGCAGAAGTACCAGGGGCTATATATTAGCCCCACCGTCAAACTCCTATGGCTAAGTGAAAGTGTTAAAGCAATATAGTCTGATTGCCTCGTTCGCTGCGCTACCACCTCCTTAATGGACCAAGACGTTGGATCAAGTGTGAACACGCATTTTTTCTTGCGAACACCCCCGCATTATGTGCGTGGGGGCGGAAGCCGACGAATGCAAACTTTCAGGTTATATACATAAACGGCCGCACAGGAGGCATCATAATACTTTCGGGTAAAAGTACAAACACAGCCTTGATAACTCAATAAAACATTGTTTTTACAATGGGGGTGCATGTCACTAGAACATAATATTCTTCGAGCAGTGAGCCTCTATCGAACGAGCGCCTTCAAGAACTTCTTCAAAGTAGTGCTCGGTTACCACTCGGCCTATGGCCGAACCCTGTGTGGCAACAGTGGTGGCCTCCATCTCTGCCCAGTATGTCTTGACATGGGCAAAGGCCATTCGCGCAACCTCTATGCACGCCAATCTCTTTATAGCATTGATGTGCAGCACAACACCAAGGAATTGTTGCACTAAACTAAAGTAGCTATTCGGCCTTGGCCCTCCCGGCCACAGATGATCCACAACAGACCTCATGGAAAGTTCGGGCAACCTATGGAGCTCGGCCCACTCGGCCATTCGCTCATTCAACAGCAGCGGACGGGCTGGAGCATCAAACTGTGACCAGAACAGCTTTTCCACTTTGTGATCTTTTTGATCCTTGAAGTACTCGGCCGCATCAGCAGCACTTGCAGCCAAATCCACGTAGGCATCCGCAGAACTCCATAGTCGGTCAAGAGGAGCATACTTCGGATCTCCGAACTTAGTCCGCAACAAGAAGGGCTACCCAGACACGATATCCGCAGCTTGATGCAGCTCCTCCTTCATCGCTCTAATTTTGGAGCGGGCTTCCTTGGCAGCTACCAGGGCCTTCTCCAGGTCCGTCGCCCTCGCTCATCTTTCTTTTTCAAGAATCTGGTAAAGGTCAGCGGCATCTTTCAACTCTATAGCCATTTTGGCTATTCTTTCTTTGCTCTGGCAATGCGCGGCCTGTTCGACCCTCAACTCTTTGACCGCCTTTAGAGCGGCCACATTGATATTCCTTGCTTGTTCCTTGGCTCGGGCAAGCTCCGCCCGAAGGGTCTCCACGGTGGCAGCTCCATCTGGAGTGACAACATATTAAAGATACTGGCATCATGCTCCTCTTATTATGTGACGATCACCAGAGAAATCACTTACCATGTGCCTCGTCAAGCCGCTGGTTGAGAAGCACGATATCGACATCGGCCGCATCAAGTTGCTGCTTTAGCTCGGTAAACCCATCAGTCCGGCTAGCCAACTGAGCCTCAGCCACTTGCACATAAAGGAAGTTGGGTTATTACCTAGGACTATGATCCTCGGTATGCCGCCGTTCTCGACAACAACCAAAGTCTCAGGGGCTACTATCTGCATAGGGCACACATAACATGTGCGGTACTATCAAAAACATACACTATTTCACGTACCTCAAAGCCTTTCAGCAGACTCATAAAAGCTTCATGCAATCCGCTTTCAGTGGACGAAATCCTTTCAATTACCGTACCCATTAGTGTACGATGCGCTTTGAGACAGCCGCTTTCCCCAGAAGATCCTTCAGTGCGTCCAACTGCACATGGTACGGTTTCGGACTCTTGCTGTCGCTCTCCTTAGGAGCCGGATACTGAGGATTCCGGGTAGCCAAGGGGTTATCCTTTGGCCTTGGCGGATCAGGAGATACCCTCCGCGACGACACTTTAGGGTCGCCCGCCTCATGAGGCGGGGTGTCAGGGGGAGGCATTTCGCTCTCCATCATCTCCGGAAGAAGATCCCCCGAAGACAAACTCTGTCGAGAAGGGCTACGATCCGGACTACAATTTATAAGCATCGGTTATTGTCTTCGGAAGTAAGGTAGGATATTTTCACTATTAAGTACTTTTTGATTACTTACATCTCGGTAGAGGGCTGATCCCCGCGTGGACATTGTGCGGCAAGAATACCCCCCGAGGCAGGTCCCTCTGGCGAAGATTTCTTCTCCCGTTTGGAAACCTTAGTTTCCGGATCTTCAGAGGTAGTCCTCTTCCTTCCCCGGGGAGAGGGAATGTCAGATTCTTTCCCCTGGTTATCCTCCCTCGCGGAGGCGCTCATCCCCTCGGTTGGGACGAGTAGCGAGTGAGGCCCGCTTTCAGCTTCTTACCCCCCCTTCATCTTCCTTTGAGGGCACCTGATAAGGCACCGGCTCAAGCATTTTGTCTAGTACCGGATCATCCAAGCCATCAAGAAGGGGGGCCGAACACCTGATCATCTTCGCCTTTGTTATCCAGTCCCGCTCAAAGAGCGACTCTTTAGAATGATGTCATGATAAATAAAAAGACAGCGTGTTCGGCCATGGGATTACTTACTTGGGTATCAGGGCGGTTGCATCTCAAACCCACATCCTCGGTGGTGTCCGGACACTCTATTTGGGGTCCAAAGAACGATTTGTACATCTCCTCGAGCGTCATGCCGAGGAAGTGCTAAATAGCTCGCAGTCCTTCCGGGTTGAATTCCCACATACGGAGGGGCCGACGTTTGCAAGGCTGGACTCAACGAACCAGCATAACTTGCATTACCATAAACAGGCTGAAGTCTCTCTCAAAGAGATATCAGATACGACTCTGCAATATTGGCACATCCTTTGCCGGGCCCTAGCTTAGCCCCCGGCTGATCCATGACATCAGTTGCAGTGGGGGCCCGAGCGAAAGGTAAGGTATCGGTGTCAAAACCGGCGGATCTCGGGTAGGGGGTCCCGAACTGTGCGTCTAGGCGGATGGTAACAGGTGACGGGGGACATGATGTTTTTACCCAGGTTCAGGCCCTCTCGATGGAGGTAAAACCCTACTCCTGCTTGATTGATCTTGATGATATGAGTATTACAAGAGTTGATCTACCACGAGATCGAAGAGGCTAAACCCTAGAAGCTAGCCTATGGTATGATTATGTGTTGTTCGTCCTACGGAATAAACCCTCCGGTTTATATAGACACTAGAGGGGTCTAGGGTTACATAGAGTCAGTTACAAGGAAGGAGATCTACATATCCGTATTGCCAAGCTTGCCTTCCACGCCAAGGAGAGTCCCATCCGGACACGGGACGAAGTCTTCAATCTTGTATCTTCATAGTCCAACAGTCCGGCCAAAGGATATAGTCCGGCTGTCCGGATACCCCCCTAATCCAGGACTCCCTTAGTAGCCCCTGAACCAGGCTTCAATGACGATGATTCCGGCGTGCAGATTGTCTACGACATTGCAAGGCGGGTTCCTCCTCCAAATACTTCATAGAAGATTTTGAACATGAGGATCGTGTCCGGCTTTGCAAAACAAGTTCCACATACCACCGTAGAGAGAATAATATTTCCACAAATCTAATTTGCTGACGTACCCCGTAGTGTGACATCACACCACAGCTAGGTCTTTATTCGAATCGTTTTTCATAACCCATCTCAGCGTGTTTCGCGAGGCGGTTTCCTTGGAACGTCTTGTCGTAGCAGAGATCGTGCCCCCTTTATTACGAGATTCTCATCAATACGGACGTGGGTAACCCAACCGTGCCTATTGGTAGGACTCCTAGATCTTAGGCAAGTCCCAAACGGCCATGAGGAGGACGCTTGATATTCACCCTATTTATAAAGGGGACAAGGCTTTTTCTTTTTTCCCTCTTGTGCTCAATCAAATCCTCCCCCTGCCTTGAGTTCTAACACCCAAAACTCAGGTCAGGTGCTTCGGACCTTCAACTATGTCTGGATCCAACCTTCAAGGTCGGTGGATGCCTTCCTCCGTCATGGAGGAGGACATGAAGAGGTTGAGAGAGGCCAGATATCTGACCGCTGAAATTTTGCATCGGCTGCCAACCCGAGGGCAGGTCGTCCCTACTCCCGAACCCAACGAGAGCGCCGTGTTCGTCTCCCACTTCCTCCGAGGACTAGGCCTCGCTCTGGATCCCTTTGTTAGGGGTCTTATTTTCTATTATGGGCTAGATTTTATGATCTAGCCCCGGATTCCCTTCTTCACATGTCATCATTTATTGTCATATGTGAGGCCTTCCTCCGTATTACCCCTCACTTCGGCATGTGGCTCAAGACCTTCGATGTGAAGCCGAAGATGATCGAGGGGCAGCACGTAGCTTGCGGAGGCGCTTTAGTAAGCAAAATTGTTGACGCTCCATGGCCTAAGGGTAGCTTCCTAGAGGTGTCCGGATTGTGGCAGCGGGAGTGGTTCTACATCACAGCTCCCCGAAGTGCCAAGTGGGTAGCTGCCCCTACCTTTCGCTCAGGCCCCCCACCACAATGGACGTCATGGATCAGCAGGGGGCTGAGTTGGGGTCCAGCCAAGGACGTGCCAATACTGCAAAGCCGTATCCGAGATCTCTTTGAGAGAGATTTCAGTCTGATTATGGTAGTGCAAGTTATGCTAGTTCGTCGAGTCCAGCCTTGCAAACGCCGGCCCCTTCGCATGTAGGAATTCAACCGAGAAGGACCGCGAGCTATTCAACACTTCCTTGGCATGACGCCCGAGGAGATGTACAGATTGTTCTTCGGACCACAAATAATGTGTCCGGACATCACTGAGGATGCAGGTCTGAGCTGCAATCGTCTGGATACCCAAGTAAGTAGCCCCGCATCCGAACACACTGTGCGTTTATTTATCGCAACGTTGCCCTAAAAAAGCCGCTCTTTGACCAGGATTGGATAGCAAAGGCAAAGTTGATCAGGTGTTCGGCCCCCCTCCCTGAGACCTCACCAAATCCCGTGCTAACCAGGATGTTGGAGATCGCGCCTTATCAAGCGCCCTCAGGAGAAGATAAAGGGGGGAACAAGAAGGCTAGCACCTCCGCGAAGGAGGTTAACCGGGGAGGAGGAACTGAAACTTCCTCTCCCCAGGGAAGGAAGAGAACCACCTCTGAGGACCTGGAGACAATGGTCTCCAAACGGGGGAAGAAAACTTCGCTGGAGGGTCCTGCCCTGGGGGATACCCCGGCCGCACTATGCCCTCAAGGGGATCAGCCCTCCACCGAGCTGTAAGTAAAAGGGTACTTAATAATGAAAATATCTCGCTTTACTTCCGAGGAAAATAATCGAAGCATTTATCTTGCAGTTCGGATCTTAGCCCTTCTCAGCAGAGCTCATCTTCAGGGGATCTTCTTCCAGAGATGATGGAGAGCGAAAACGCCCCCCTGCCATACCGCCTCACGAGGCGGGCGACCCCGAGGTGTCGTCGCGGAGGGTTTCTCCTGACCCGGCAAGGCCAGAAGGTAATCCTATGGCAACCCGAAGTCCTCAGTATCTGGCTCTTGAAGAGAGCAATCGAAAAGAGTCCGGCACCGTCTGGTGTGCAGTCGGACGTACTGAGGGATCTACTAGAGCAAGCGGCTATCTCAGAAGAGCACCGCACGTTGATGGGTACGGTGATTGAAAGGATTTCGTCCGCCGAAAGCGGGTTGCATGAAGCCTTTATGAGTCTACTGACGGGTTTTGAGGTACACGAAATGATGTACATTTTTGACAGTACCACACATTTTTAGATGTGCCCTGTGTAGATAGTAGCCCCTGAGACTCTGGTTGTCGTCGAAAACGGTGGCAAAAAGAGGATCATAGTCCTAGGTAATAACCAGAACGCCTTTATGTGCAGGTGATTGAAGCTCCGGTGGCTAGCCGGACTGATGGGTTTGCCGAACTAAGGCGGCAACTGGATGCGGCAGATGCCGACATCGCGCTTGTTAACAAGCGGCTTGACGAGGCACAGGGTAAGTGATTTTTCTGGTGATTGTCACATAATAAGAGCAGCATGATGTCAGTATCTTTAATATGTTGTGACTGCAGATGGAGCTGCCACCGTGGAGACCCTTCGGGCGGAGCTTGCCCGAGCCAAGGAGCAAGCAAGGAGTAGTAATGCGGCTGCTTTAAAGGCGGCCGAAGAGTTAAGGGCCGAACAGGCCGCGCATTGCGAGAGTAAAGAAAAAATAGCCAAGATAGCTGTAGAGTTAAAACCTGCTACTGACTGGTACCAGCTTCTTGAAAAAGAAAACCGGGTGAAGGTGACGGACCTGGAAAAGGCCCGGGTGGCTGCCAAGGAAGCCCGCTCCAAAATTAGAGCGACGAAGGAGGAGCTGCATCAAGCTTCGGATATTGTATCTGGGAAGCCCTTCTTGTTGCAGACTAAGTTCGGGGATCCGAAGTATGCACCTCTGGACCGACGATGGAGTTCTGCGGACGCCTATGCGGATTTGGCTGCAAGTGCTGCTGATGCGGCCTAGTACTTCAAGGATCGGAAAGATCACGAAGTGGAAAAACTGTTTTGGTCACAGTTTCATGATCCAGCCCATCCGCTGCTGTTGAATGAGCAAATGGCCGAGTGGGACGAGCTCCATAGATTATCCGGACTTGCCATGAGGTCCATTGTGGATCATCTGTGGCCCGGAGGGCCAAGGCCGAATAGCTACTTTAGCTTAGTGCAACAATTCCTTGGTGCTGTGCCACACATCGATGTTGTAAAGAGGTCGGCGTGCATAGAAGGCTCGTGGATGGCCCTTGCTCGTGTCAAAACATACTGGGCGGAGATGGATGCCACCATTGTTGCGGCACAGGGTTCGGCCATAGGCCGAGTGGCTGCCGAGCACTACTTTGAAGAAGTTCTTGAAGGCGCTCGTTCGATAGAGGCTCAGTGCTCGAAGAATATTATGTTTGAGTGACATGTATTCCCATTGTAAAAACAATGTTTTATTGAGTTTATCAAGGCTGTATTTATACTTTTGCCCGAAAGTACTATGATGCCTCCTGTGCGGCCGTTTATGTATATATGTATATAACCTGAAAGATGGCAGTCGTCGGCTTCAGCCCCCACGCATATAATGCGGGGGTGCTCACAGAAGATGCATGTTCACACTTCATCCAACGTCTTGGTCCATTAAGGAGGTGATTCCGCAACGAACTAGGCAATCAGACTATAATGCTTTAACACTTTCACTTAGCCAGATGAGTTTGACAGGGGGGCTACTATATAGCCCCTGGTGGCTCCGTGCTCATCCGAATTCGGGGTGCGTACATGCCTGGCCGGGAAATGGCCCTTCGTTAAGGCGGAGGAATCCCGAAGATTCCGCTAGGTGATCGAGTGGTTGACCAGTCTCACGCTATATCATGACAGTCAGTTTTCGGCTTTCTCTACTGAGGTGCTCGTCCGGATGAACCAGGGCACAATCACAGTAGTTCTCCTGGTGCCGCCTTAGCCGATAGAGCGGAACGTAAGGCAGAAAAACACAGGAGCTGGGCAAACCCAACATTTGACCAAAGAATGATTCAGAGCTAATGCATATAAGGCCAAACTCGCGACGCCGAACACTCCCTAAGGTATTCGGTCTTTATGATGTAAACTGGGCTAAACAGTGCCCTTTTTAATAAGCCCATGGTGTCCAAGTACGTGCAATATTCTGACGTGGCCACATGCCACTACGTTAGCATCCTTCTTAGTTGTACTGAGAATCTGGGGGATGTGTATCAACAAGAGACAGTAAAAAAGGTTTACGCAGGGTCTTAATCTAAAAATAATCCTTGGAACGGGTCCCTGCTACACGTCTGCGCATGTGTCTTCGTTGTGCCGTATCCTGGACGGGTGTACCACGATGGTCATCTCTAAAAGAGAGGAACTTAGTTGAAAAGTTGTCGTGCAAAAGGTAGGTTATACTAAATAAACCATGTACAGTTCAAGATGAGTAAAGTTGAGCCTAATTGTCACTTGTTTACACGCGTTGAGCCCCTTGTATTGTTATAGGGGTATAGCCATCGAACCTGTATCAATTATATATAGCTACACCGAACTCATCTAACCGTGTCCGTGGTCTTAACGACCTGTCAGATGCTTTAGTTGGTGAGGCCATCTAGTGTGCGGCTGCCAAGGCAGCCGCACGGTCTTCCGCGCGCACGGAGTGCTCAATATTTCCATTTACTGTAATGATGCCACGTGGACTGGGCATCTTAAGCATGAGAGAAGCGTAATGTGGTATTGCGTTAAAGCGAGTGAAAGCTTCGTGTCCGAGTAGTGCTTGATAGCCACTTTGGAACGGAGCGACGTGGAAGGTTAACTTTCCGCTGCGGAAGTTATCGGTAAAGCCGAATATAACCTCTAGTAGCTGGGAGCCTGTGCAATGGGCTTCTGGGCCTGGCGTTACTCCTTTAAAGGTAGTATTGCTATGGATGATTTTTGTTGGGTCTATCCCCATTTTGCGGACTGTGTCCTGATATATCAGGTTTAAACTATTGCCGCCGTCCATCAGGACTCGTGTGAAGTGGTATCCGTCAATTATCGGGTCTAACACCAAGGCAGCCATCTTGCATGCCGGATACTTGCCGAATAATCCCGATGGTCAAAGGTGATCGGTTTGGACGACCAGTGGCAGAACCCCACGGTGATAGGCCCTGGGGCATGTGTCTCTAGGAGTGCCGCTTTGTTTCTCCCCTTCATCACGTGTAACATGTTTACTATTTTGACTTTTGGTGGGAATTTATTCTGTTCCCTAGTGCTTTGCTTGTGAGGCTCGTCCTCGTCTTTTCTTGGTGTATCCTGCCCCTTGTGTTCGGCGTTGAGTTTGCCGGACTGCTTGAAGACCCAACATTCTCTATGGGTATGATTTGCAGGTTTATTGGGGGAGCTGTGGATTTGACATAGTTTGTCCAGAATCTTGTTCAGGCTGGACAGTTCATCTCTGTTACCTTTGGAGGGCAGCTTTTGCTGACCTGGCCGAGAGCTTCTGAATCCAGCATTTACCACTGTGCTCTTCGGGCAGTCTTCTTTATATTCCGGCGCTTGTTTTTGCTGCGTCGTGGCTTCCCGTTTCCATCCCTGACTTTGGATGTACTTGGGTCGCTGGTGCTACATCGGGCTAACCAGCTGTCCTCGCCCACGCAAAAGCGGGTCATGAGTTTTGTTAATGCTGCCATTGTTCTCGGCTTTTCTTGGCCGAGGTGTCTGGCAAGCAATTCGTCTCGAACGCTGTGCTTGAAAGCTGCTAAGGCTTCGGCTTCGAGACAGTCGACTATTTGGTTCTTTTTAGTGATAAACATGTTCCAAAGCTTTCGGGCTGACTCTCCGGGCTATTGAGTTATATGACTTAAATCGTCTGCATCCGGTGGTCGGACATAGGTCCCTTGAAAATTTGCCCGAAAAGCATCCTTGAGCTCTTCCCAGCTTCCAATGGAGTTTTCGGGGAGGCTTTTAAGCCAGTGCCGAGCTGGCCCTTTGAGCTTGAGGGGTAAGTACTTGATGGCATGGAGATCGTCTCCTCGAGCCATGTGGATATGGAGGATGTACTCCTCAATCCATACCCCAGGGTCTGTCGTTCCATCATACGCCTCTATGTTTATGGGTTTGAATCCCTCTGGAAATTCATGGTCCAGCACCTCATCGGTGAAACATAGGGGGTGTGCGGCACCCCTGTATTTCGGTGTACCGTGGTGTTCGGATTTTTGTTGTGTTGCATTGCGTGTTGGAGCGCGCTTGCTTGGCCCGTAGATGGATCTGGTTGCGTCGTCCTTTTGATGTGAGCCCTCGCGTGGATCGCGTACTGGCTTGTGTGCGGTGTCGTTTGCCGCTCTATGTTGGCCACGAGGTCGTCTATCCGACCGGATGGCTGTTTTGTTTTTTGATTGCGGGGGATCTAAGGCCTCCTCATCGAATTCAGGTAGCAGCTTTCGCTTCGGGTAGCTCTTTGTGTGGCGACTACCGCCGTACTTTGCTGCAGTGTTGAGTACTTCACTCCATCTAATTCTGAGTGTGTCTTGTGGAGCCCTGAGTCTTTGCTTCTGCTTTTTCAGACTCCTCGCAGTGGCAACAAGCCTTTCATGGGTATTCTGTTGCTCCGGGTGCCTGTCCGGTGTGATGTCATCCGGACTATTATCTTCGCCGGAGTCGGGTTGTCCGGTTTGATTCTCCGTGTTGCCGTGGTCGGACGGTGGTTCAATGCCGTGTTTGTCGTCCGCTGGCTCACCCTGCTCTATCGCTAGGTCTATATGATCGTTGTTTCTGCCGAGGCGGGATTTGGAGCGGCGCTTACGCCGGCGCTTTGATTGCTTCTCGAGGGAACGGTCCTTCGCTGCGTCCTTCCGTTCCTCGTCGTCTTTTTCTTTGGGTGTGTCCACCATGTATACATCATATGATGAAGTGGGCGTCCAGTGTCCTGTGGGCAGTGGCTCCTGTTCGTCTCCTGTATCATCGTCCATACCGTCGATATCTTTGGAGTCGAAGGCGAGCATGTCGGTCAAATCGTCGACAGTGGCTACTAAGTGGGTGGTGGGTGGGCGGCGAATTTCTTCGTCGTCCGCATGCTGATCTGGCCGGCCATAGTTCGGCCAGGACTCTCCTGACAAGGAGAGAGACCTTAATGAGTTTAGTATGTCGCCAAAGGGCGAGTGCTGAAAGATATCCGCGAAGGAGAACTCCATGATCGGCGCCCAGTTGGATTCTATAGGCACGGGCGCAGGCGGTTCGGAGTCCGTGGCCGGGGAAGAATCTGGCAGTTCAGCGTCACGGCTCCCGTGAAGGGTAAGGTCGGTATTTGGCTCGATCGCCGCTGAAGATGCGGCCTCCATGGCGGGGTCTATCCACCTGTCCTTGGATGGCGCAACTGGCTCCGAATTGAGGGTCGGAGTGGTCGCCGGTGCGATCTCCTGAACACCGTCTGATGGTAGAGCTAAATCATGCTCATCGTGACCGTGTGGCGCACTCAGCAAGGGCTCAAATTCGTCGAAGATCAAGTCTCCGTGGATGTAGTCCGTGTGGTTTATGCTTCCAAACCTGACCTGGTGGCCAGGGGCATAACTCTCGATCTGCTCCAGATGGCCAAGCGAGTTGGCCTGCACTGCGTAGCCGCCGCATACAAAGATCTGTCCAAGGAGAAAAGTCTCACCCCAGATTGCATCGCTATCAATGATTGAAGGAGCCATCCAGCCTAACGATGACGACACAGAGGAACTCTCAATGAAAGCACCAATGTCGGTGTCAAAACTGGCGGATCTTGGGTAGGGGGTCCCGAACTGTGCGTCTAGGCGGATGGTAACAGGAGACGGGGGACACGATGTTTTTACCCAGGTTCGGGCCCTCTCGATGGAGGTAAAACCCTACTCCTGCTTGATTGATCTTGATGATATGAGTATTACAAGAGTTGATCTACCACAAGATCAAAGAGGCTAAACCCTAGAAGCTAGCCTATGGTATGATTGTGTGTTGTTGGTCCTACGGACTAAACCCTCCGGTTTATATAGACATTGGAGGGGGCTAGGGTTACACGGAGTCAGTTACAAGGAAGGAGATCTACATATCCGTATTGCCAAGCTTGCCTTCCACGCCAAGGAGAGTCCCATCCAGACACGGGACGAAGTCTTCAATCTTGTATCTTCATAGTCCAATAGTCCGGCCAAAGGATATAGTTCGGCTGTCCGGATACCCCCTAATCCAGGACTCCCTCATAGGGGCTGCTACCCACTTGGCACTTCGGGGAGCTGTGATGTAAAACCACTCCCGCTGCCACAAACTGGACACCTCTGGGAAGGAACCCTTTGGCCATGGGGCATCAGCGCTTTTGCTTATTAAAGCCCCTCCGCACTCTGCGTGCCGCCCCTCGATCATCGTCGGCTTCACATTGAAGGTCTTGAGCCACATGCCAAAGTGAGGGGTAATGCGAAGGTAGGCCTCACATACGACAATAAACGACGAGATGTGAAGAAGGGAATCCGGGGCCAGATCGTGGAAATCCAGCCCATAATAAAACATAAGCCCCCTCACAAAGCAATCCAGAGCAAGGCCTAGTCCTCAGAGGAAGTGAGAGATGAACACGACACTCTCGGTGGGTTCGGGAGTAGGGATGACCTGCCCTCGGACAGGCAGCCTATGTGAAATTTCGGCGGTCAGATATCTGGCCTCTCTCAGCTTCTTGATGTCCTCCTCTGTGACAGAGGAGGGCATCCACCGACCTTGAAGGTTGGATCCGAACATGGTTAAAGGTCTGAAGTGCCTGACCTGAGCCTTGGGTGTTGGAACTCGAGGCGGGGGAAGGATTCGATTGAGCACGAGGGGGAAAAAGGGACAGGCCTCGCCCTCTTTATAAAGAAGGTGAATATCAAGCGTCCTCCTTGTGGCCGTTTGGGACTTGCCTAAGATCTAGGATTCATGCCAACAGGCATGGTTGGGTTACCCATGTCCGTACTGATGAGAATCCCGTAATAAGGGGGACACAATCTCTGCTTTGACAAGACGTGACAAAAAACCGCCTCGCAATATGCGCAGTGTTGGTTGAGAAAAACGGTTCAGATAAAGACCGGGCCATGACGTGATGTCGTGCTGTCAAAACGTGTCAGCAGATTAGATTTATGGAAATATTATTCTCTCTACGATGGGGTGTGGAACTTGTTTTGCAGAGCCGGACACTATCCTTGAGTTCAAAATCTTCTATGGAGTATTCGGAGGAGGAACCCGCCTTGCAATGCCGAAGACAATATTGCGCACCAGACTCGTCGTCATTGAAGCCTGGTTCAGGGGCTACTGAGGGAGTCCTGGATTAGGGGGCTTCGGACAGCCAGACTATACCCTTTGGCCGGACTGTTGGACTATGAAGATACAAGATTGAAGACTTCGTCCCGTGTCCGGATGGGACTCTCCTTGGTGTGGAAGGCAAGCTAGGCATTACGGATATGTAGATCTCCTCCCTTGTAACCGACCTTGTGTAACCATAACCCCCTCTGGTGTCTATATAAACCCCTGTTCAAGAATTCATCCGATTAACCAGTTAACTTGCCGATTAATCCCTACTCATAGGGTCCCCGAGTAGCCGATTACCCGATAAATCGTCCGATTAATTGATTAAATGGCCGATTAACTTGCCGATTAGCCTATTAATCCCCTACTCACCAGCCGACCGAGCAGCTACCAGTTAACGATTTCCTCAACAATGATATAAACCAAAGGGTTTAGTCTGTAGGACAACATACTATCATACCATAGGCTAGCTTCTAGAGTTAGCCTCTACGGTCTCGTGGTAGATCAACTCTTGTAATAATCATATCATCAAGAACAATCAAGCATGACGTAGGGTATTACCTCCATCAAGAGGGCCCAAACCTGGGTAAACATCTTGTCCCCTACCTCATGTTACCACCCGCCTTAGACGCACAGTTCGGGACCCCCTACCCGAGATCCGCCGGTTTTGACACCGATAGATGGGCCCGGGCACAGACGCCGTGCCTAACCCTCTCACGTGAAGGGTCCTGAAGAAGGATGACTGGCGTGCGGCTCCCGCTGTGGGTGACAATCAAGCAGGTGATAGTCATAGATGGATTAAATATGGAAGGCAAACTAGCTCAGGTAAATGCATGAATGATACGTGCTACTGGGTCAGGCCCGAGCGGCTTGGGGATGATGCTGCCCGAGGGGCACCCCCAGCAAGGTATAAACGATACGGGATACATGCCACAGGGATGGATCCACGTGGCCTGGGAATGATGCAGCCCTGATGGCGCTCCCAGCTAAATAAACTTGGAAAATGTCACCCGGTTCCGTTGCAGAAGGGGTGTTGAGGCAGCTGAAGATGCTTGGCGCAGGGGTTGCTCCTCACGAGCCACCGGGGCCCTGAGCCTTGGGAGGCTCTGGAGGCTCGGGCGGCCTCCTAAGGACCAGCTCCATCTCCGCTAGGACTGCATGGTGCCTGGCCTCCTGACCCGCCATGATGCTCAGCAGGTTACGCTGGAAGGCAGCAGCCACGCTCGGCAGGCCGAACGACATGCGAACATAGCTGTGAGGTGGACCTTCACAGCGCCCAACACGCGAAGGCCAGAAGCACTCCTGAGATGTGGCTCGGTTGAGCCCTGGTATGTCGATGCAGACGCGCAGCTCACCACCCTCGCCTGGGTGGGGAGCAGCGCCAGGCGGGCAGCGGTCACTGCGTATTACTCTTGATTCCTGAAGCTCCTGAGATACCTTGGTGATGAACTCTTGAGCGGCGTGCGCTCCTTGCCTGGTTTCCTCCTGAGGGAGACGTGTCGCGAAGCATGCCTCCAAGTGATTCCCTAGCGCCTCCCTCGTGATGTTGGCAAGGTCTGAGGCCCTCCAGGAGAGAGCCCCCGAGCCCTGCCCGAGGAGGGCGCTGGGCGTGCCTTCCTATGCGATGGAGGGAGGCGCCCCAGGTGCGGGCGCTGATCCTGACGAGGTACCACTTGCGGTGCCACCCTCCTGAGGTCCGACACAGAGTAGCTGCTTCTTCTTCTTAGGGACGACCTCAGGAGGGTACCGAGCTGCATTGTTGTCAGGGTCTTTGATTGCCGCTTCTTGGAAGGCGCGCTCGAGGGAGCACACCGCATCTCTTTCTTCGCAGGGGACCGTGATGATCCCGCCGCTCCCTGGCATCTTGAGGACGTTGTAGCCATGGTGCGTCACTGCCATGAACTTGGCGAGGGCCGGATACTCAAGGATGTCATTGTACGGCAGACGGATGTGGGCGACGTCAAAGTCGATGAGCTCGGTACGGTAGTTGTTGCATTCTCCAAAGGTGACGGGAAGGCGGACCTACCATATCGGCGTGGTGGAGCCCTCAGTCACTCCTGAGAAGGGCTTAGTGGGCTGAAGCTGATCGTATGGCACTTGAAGGTTGTCGAACATCTCGACGGACAGGACGTTGAGCCCTGTGCCGCCATCGATGAGGGTCTTGGTGATTTGCACGTTGTTGATGACGGGTGAACAAAGTATTGGGAGAGCGCCATCGATAGCCGCGCACTTGAGCTGATCTGCCGACCTGAAAGTGATGGCACACTTGGACCACCTGAGCGGGCGTGTGGCCTCGAGCTTGGGGAGGAGCGCGTTCACCTCGCGAGCAAACTGCTTGAAGATATGCTGTGAGGCTGGGGCTTGAGCTCCGCCCAAGATGCAGGCGATAGCACGCGGCTCCTGAAAGCCCCCGGCCCCCTCGTCTTGATGGTGGCCGTCGTTCCTTCTTGGTGGTGGTGGCAGCAGAGGAAGACCGGGGTTGCCATGAGGGCGATCTTCGCGAGGCTGATCCCTTAAGGTACCCTCGCGAGAGTGATCTTGCCAATGGTCCTCACGAGGTCGGTCGCGCCACTCCTAGCGTGGGCCACGGTCATCCCAACGTCCTCCGCCATGTCCTCCTCCTCGACCGAAGCCTCCGTCATTGCGCTCGGGGCGTTGACCGAAGCGTCTGTCGCGAATGGCCCTGAGCTCTTGACAGTCGTCGGTATCGTGGCCGCGTATGTTGTGGAAGGCGCAGAACGGGCGTCTGCCCTTGGGTGACTCAGGATGGTCCTTGCCGCGCTTCGTGTCCGGCTCCGCCGCGAGCACGGCGACTCCCTTACGCTTCACATCCTTGGCCTTGGATTTCTTCTCCTCCGGGTCGGCAGCTGGGAGCTCGAGGAGGGAAAGGCGCCCTTCCTCAGCCCTTGCGCACTTGGTCGCCAGATTGAACAGCTCCAGGGATGTGCACAGCTCCTCATGGATGACGAGCTCCTCCTTCATCTTGACATGACGGACGCCATCAGAGAACGCAGAGATGATGGCTTTGTCCATCACCTTGGGGATCTTGAGAGGAACATTGTTGAAGCGCTGGATGTATTTCTGGAGGGTCTCCCCTGGTTGTTGCTTGACGTGGCGCAGGTCGCCCGCGGCCGGGGGGCGGACGCAGGTGCCCTAGAAGTTGGCGACGAAGCGGTCGCGCATCTCGTCCCAGGAAGAGATCGACCCTGGAGGCAGGTTCAGGAGCTACGAACGAGCGCCGTCCTTGAGCGCCTTGGGGAACCAGTTTGCCATGACTTCCTCGTCGCTGTTGGCCGCCTCGATGCTCAGCTCATAAAGATGCAAGAACTCTGCGGGGTCGGGGGTGTCGTCGTAGCGAGGAGGCAGATCCGGCTTGAACTTGCCTGGCCAGGCGACGCTACGCAGCTCGGGGTGAAGGTGCGGCAGCTGGCCGTGGTCACCGGGGCCTGCTGTGGAGGTGGAGCTTGATCTTGATCTTGGCGCCCGTGCGCCGCCACGACTAGCGGCGCAAGGCCTTGCCACGGCAAGAGATCCTGATGTGGCGGTGCGGGGAGCGGTGGAGCATTCTCGTGCGGCTGATGAACTTCTTGACAACTTCTTTCTTCACGCGCGGGTGCTTGACGTAGCGGGTCGCGCCGCGGAGCCGCATGCCTTGGCGCCAAGACGCCGTCTTGGTGTAGGGGTGGTAGAAATGCTGCATGAGTTGTGTTGCCCATAGCTGGCGGTGGACGAGGCAGCGAGAGGGACGGTGCTGGGCAGCCCCCTGCGATGTTGACAAGCTCGGCGATCCGGTCCAGCCAGTCCTCGTAGAGGTTGTCGACTGGGCGATAACGCAGGAGCTCGCGCGCCATGAGTAGTGCACCCATGGGGCGCGACGAGCGTGGGACGAGGAACCGGTGGGGGTCAGCGATGGAGTGGCGGTGCGGCCGTCCTGCTGCGCCGAGGGGTGCAACGAGGATGCTTGTTGCTCGATCCCCGCTGGGCCGGTGGCAGCATTGGCGGTGGGCGATGGAGAACGATGAGGAGGCCCGCCGACAGGAGCCATCTGGGCGACGCGGGCGGCGAGGGCAGCCCGGCGCTCAGCTCGGGCACGACGAGCGTCTGACATGGTTGCGACAAAGTGATGGGACGCGGGTCGGCGAAGGAAAAACTCCGGCGCACCCCTACCTGGCGCGCCAAAATGTCGGATTTCGGGTTTCGGCAAAACCCTTAAGGTTCAAACACTGGGGTGCGCGCGAAGATCTCTCCCTCACTGATCACGACCTCAAACACTTCGCGATCTCTAGGCTAGGCACACGAACTGAAAACACACGAGACACAAGATTTATACTGGTTCGGCCCACCATTGTGGTGTAATACCCTACTCCAGTGTGGTGGTTGTGGATTGCCTCTTGGGCTGAGGGTGAACAGTACAAGGGGAAGAACATCCTCCTGACGAGAGGTGTTCTTGTGCTTGGTGGGTGTGAGGATGGGTTGGATCTAGTCCAAGGTGAGATGGATCAGGCTAAGTTCAAGACCCCCTCCTTAGCTATGGTGGTGGCTAGTCCTATTTATAGAGGCCCTGGTCCTCTTCCCAAATATTGAGTGGGAAGGGAGCCAACAATGGCCAATTTGAAAGGGGACAGCTAGTACAGCTTATCCTGACAAAAGTAGTCTTCTCCTGCCAAAGGCTCTAGTGGTGACGCCGTCTTGGGCTCCATGGTGACCTCCGTCTTACCGTCCTACTGGTCTTGGTCTCGTTGCACCGATATGGAAGCCTTTGCCTGATGCCTTGGAACTCCTCGTCTGCACTTGCCTTCTTAGCACCAAAGAGGAAACAAGGACATTGTGCGCGTTGGCGCCTAGCTGGCGCCCGCCTGGTCTCAATCGTCATGGCTCACATCATTGGAACCTCGCGACGTTTGCCTTGCCTTGATCTCTCCACCCCTCGCGAGCTAGCCTGGTGAGGCCGCTCTAGAGGAGGTCTTGCATCGTCCGCCTCGCGAGGCTTGGCCCCTCGCGAGGGTCTTGAATCTTTGCTGGTGAAGATGGGTCGTACAGGCCCGCTCACAGAGCCACGCCATGGGCCGCAGGCAGGCAAGTCTGGGGACCCCCATTCCCAGAACGCCGACACCTTCCAGCATCAAAGGAAGATATTTCATGGCTACATCATCATTACCGCCACCAATCTTTACAGCTACTCGGTAGTCCTCTAGCCAAGTGTCAGGTTTGGATTCACCAGTGAACTTACTTACCCCAGTCGCCAACCTGAAGTTGGGACGGATTTCCGCGGCCCTGATGGCACTGCTGAAACATTTAGGCCCAGATACATGCACTCGACTGCTTGTTGGACGATCTCTGTCTTGTCCTTCTCTATGAGCTCTGTTCCGGTTGACCAGACCTTGTACCAAAATTGACCTTGCATCAAATCCGGCCTCTTTGGGGTCGACTGGAAGTCTTCGCTCGTCACCATATGGACGCCGGTCATTGGGTCACCGGGGTGCATACGATCCGCCCCTCGGAGGGGGCGTGGGCACTCGACGATGGTCTTCACGGCCAAATCGATGACCATATTGCTCGTGGTTCCGACCCATGTACTTCTCTTTACGATGCCCTAGGCCCTCAAGCTGTAGAGGCGGTCTTCGGCTGTGGGCCGACTGGATGGTATCCGCCACCACAGACCTGCTATGTATCCTGTTGCGCGACTGGGGAACTGCGGTGTTTTGCTCTCCTGCTGCCCAGAGCAGCGCTTGAATCTGCATCAAACCCCTTCCAGCCTCTGATTGGGACAACTGGATCGAATCTGCTATGCGGGCCGTAGCAGTAAGATTTTGAATCGGAGTGTGGTCTACCTGAGGTTTGGGTGGGAACAATTGCCGCTGTCGTCGACTGGATTCAGGAATCAGTCGTCGAGCGCGTTTGTCGAGTGAATGCTGAAGGTTCTCTAGTCAAGCGCGCTCAGCCAACATGGCCAGGCGCACAACCTCCAAGGCCCGAGCCTCAGAGGTTTCCCCGACGATGGGAGTGTGAAGTGCCTCTGTATTGCAATGATGCAGCTCCTCCCTCTGCTACGAAGTAAGGGCTTGAGGATGATATTTTTCGTGAACATGCGACGGATCACCGCCACCGTCGCCGCCGTCGTTGTGGCGGAAACCAGGCAGGATGCACAGCGAGTTGACCGTTAGGATTTCTGCCACAGGGCCGCTGCTGTCACACTCGGATTCGTCGGGCTCGATTGCCACGACTTGAGGGGTGGCCAACTGACGAGCCACCGCATGCTTTACCCACCGCTGAAGCCATGATTGACCGGATTGCTTGCGGCGACAAGCAGCAGGGAGCGAAGACGTTGCGGGAGCTGGCCGATACTGGGTCAACGGTTGCAGCAGAAGGATGCCGCGGACACACGTCCGAAAGTGGGTCGCCCCGCGGATGCGGAGTGCCTCGACGTCGAGGGGAGCCTCTTGAAGCTAGGCGGAGTCGTCGGCAATGAAAACGAGCGCACCGAGACGGATCTCGCGGCCCTCCGCCAAACCACCGCCAGAAACCATGATGATGGGGATCGGAAAAACTGCAACCTCACCGGAAGTCGCTAAGACACCAGCCCAACAGTGGGCGCCAACTGTCGTGGTTCTAAGTCTGATAGTAGATTAGGGGGTACGTAGGAGGAGGCAAGATCCTAGGTACGATGAGGTTGTGCATGCAAGATTTACGAGTGCAAGCCCTTCTCAGAGGAAGTAAAAGCCCTATGTCTCGGTTCCCGGAGGCGGTCGACTGGATTATGCGTGAAATTACAGGGGGTGCAAACCCTTGTCTCAGTGGAGGGGGTGGCTTACACTAGTAGAAAAAGGACCTAATGTGAGACACATTAGTGCCGGTTTGGTTTTAGCCCGGTACTAATGGTACCATTAGTGCCGGTTCGAACGGCTATGCATTAATGCCGGTTCGTGTTGAACCTTTAGTACCGGTTCGTGCCACGAACCGGTACTAAAGGGGTGATGGCAGGCTGGCGTCAGGCCGGGGCCCCACGATCACCTTTAGTACCGGTTCGTGTCACAAACCGGTACTAAAGGGCTAACCTTTAGTACCGGTTTGTGCCACGAACCGGTACTAAAGGGGTCTGACCTATAGTA
>NC_057794.1:291297750-291298097 GCF_018294505.1 Triticum aestivum | reverse complement strand
TGGGCGCAATGTTCAAGCTTATGTGGATGATATTGTGGTGAAATCTAGGAAGGAGGAAACCTTGATAGATGACCTGAGGGAGACCTTTGGTAACCTCCGGGTCTATAAGATGATGCTTAATCCGGCTAAAGGGGTCTGACCTATAGTACCGGTTTGTGACATAAACCGGCACTATAGGGCAATTTTCAAACTCTACCCCCCCCCCCCCCCCCCGTGTGTCGCCATTTCAGTTCTGAAAAAATCAAAAGAAAATGATAAAAACTTCAAAAAATAAAATCCTTCGAGAGGTAGTTATATTACTACATTACTACATCTACCAGTTAGGAAAATTTGAAAACTTAAATTTG
>NC_057794.1:291233004-291297573 GCF_018294505.1 Triticum aestivum | reverse complement strand
AATCAAAAGAAAATGATAAAAACTTCAAAAAATAAAATCCTTCGAGAGGTAGTTATATTACTACATCTACTAGTTAGGAAAATTTAAAACTTAAATTTGGACATGTTTTGCAAAAAGTGTAGCGAAATGTAAAACGACTATAACTTTTGCATACGATGTCGGAAAAAACCGTATAATATATCAAAAAATTCAGCACGAAAATCCGCATCCGATGGAGACCGCCTACGGCTTGTTTGCAATTTTTTAGAATCCTCAAATTCCAAAACGAAAAAGAGATATGGTCAAATTTCAGTTTTTAAAAAAAATTTGGTTAAATCTGGTCAAACTACTTATTCAAGAGGTATTAATGTTACTACATAATTATTCAAGAATATTAGTGTTACTAAATAATTATTTCAATTTTTTAAATTTTGGTCAAATCTGGTCAAACTATGGTCAAACTATGGTCAAAATTATTCAAGAAATATTAGTGTTACTAAATAATTACTGTTTTTTAGAATAATAGTTTCAAACTCAAATGGTGAAACGTGTGACCTAATGCTCAAGCTAAACTGCTGAGGGTTAATAGGATTGACAGCTTACATTTGTCAAGAAAACAACAAGTGCAGACTTGGAATGTAGGGGGAATAGAACTCCGAAGTTAAGCGTGCTCAGGCTGTGGGAGTGAGAGGATGGGTGACCGGCCGGGAAGTCAGGCGATTTGGAATGAGTGATCCACACTTGAGCAGTTAAGAGAGGTGATTAGAGACTAAAGCATCAAATAATTCAGAAAAATTAAAAATTGAAAAAAAATCAATTTTTTTCAAAAATTTCAAAAAAAAAACCCTTTAGCGAGCTCATGCAATGTGGTGGCACTTTAGTGCCGGTTTGTGCCGAACCGGTACTAAAGGGGGGGGGCTTTAGTGCCCACCCTTTAGTGCCGGTTATGGAACCAGCACTAAAGGCCCTTACGAACCGGCGCTAAAGCTCCATTTTCTACTAGTGTTATATAGAGTGCGCCAGGACCCTGGCCAGCCCACGTTACAAGGAGTTCAATGTACATTAAGGTGAGACGTTACTAGTAACGTTAGCAATAAAGACATATAAATGATTATTAACGCTACGGGGTTAACGCCTGACCGTTTACATCCTGACTGACTTTAGACCTTTTGTACTCCGAGTGGTTTCTTGTACGGTCGAATGACGATATACTGGTCGAATGGAATTGGGTTATCCGAGTGGAGTTGTTGGTCGAGTGGGTTGCACTCTGAGGTGATTCATGTCGAGTGGGTTGCACTCTGAGTTGATTCATGTCGGTGGATGCTGATGTGCTTTGAATGCCATTGATCTTAGGGTAGTGTCCTTGGGAAGGGCATCTAGGTCAGGCCTATTACCCTACCCTAGGTAGATGTCATCTTCAGGGAGGGCGTTCTGCCAAAAGCAGCCGGCGAGACCTCGCGGGCGGCAACAGAGGATGCGGCGAGAGGGGGGAGGAGCGGCAGAGGGGGCGGCCAGAGGGGGAGGTGTTGGGGAACGCAGTATTTCAAAATTTCGCCTACGATCGAGCAAGATCTATCTAGGAGATGCATAGTAACGAGCGGGAAGAGCGTGTCCACGTACCCTCGTAGACCGAAAGCGGAAGCGTTAAGTAACGCGGTAGATGTAGTCGAACGTCTTCGCGATCCAACCGATCAAGCACCGAACGCACGGCACCTCCGCGATCTACATATGTACATCTCGGTGACGTCACTCATACTCTTGATCCAGCTAAGGCCAAGGGAGAGTTTCGTCAGCACGACGGCGTGGTGACAGTGATGATGAAGTTACCGGCGCAGGGCTTCGCCTAAGCACTACAACGATATGACCGAGGTGTGTTTCTGTGGAGGGGGGCACCGCACACGGCTAAGAGAAACTTTGGTGTGCCATTGGGGTGCCCCCTCCCATGTATATAAAGGGGAGGGGGAGGAGGCCGACCAATGGGAGGAGGCGCACCAAGGGGGGGCAATCCTACTCCAAGTAGGATTCGCCCCCCCTTCCTATTCCAACTAGGAGAAGGGGGAAGGAGAGGGATGAGAGAAGGAAAGGCCCCCCCTAGTCCAATTCGGTTTGGGCTAGGGGGGCACGCGCCACCTCTTGGTCTTCCTCCTCACTTCCACTACTAGGCCCATCAGGCCCAATAACCCCCGAGGGGTTCCAGTAACCCCCCGGTACTCTGGTAAATACTCGATACACCTCGGAACCATTCCGGTGTCCGAATATAGTCATCCAATAAATGAATCTTTATGTCTAGACCATTTCGGGACTCCTCGTCATGTCCATGATCTCATCCGGGATTCCAAACTATCTTCGGTACATCAAAACACATAAACTCATTATACCGATCGTCATCGAACGTTAAGCGTGCGGACCCTACGGGTTCGAGAACTATGTAGACATGACCAAGACTCATCTCTGGTCAATAACCAATAGCGGAACATGGATGCTCATATTGGCTCCTACATATTGTACGATGATCCTTATTGGTCAAACCGCATAACAACATACGTTGTTCCCTTTGTCATCGGTATGTTACTTGCCCGAGATTCAATCATCGATATCATCATACCTAGTTCAATCTCGTTACCGGTAAGTCTCTTTACTCGTTCCATAAAGCATCATCCTATAACTAACTCATTAGTCACATTGCTTGCAAGGCTTATAGTGATGTGCATTACCAAGACAGCCAAGAGATACCTCTCCGACAATCAAAGTGACAAATCCTAATCTCGATCTATGCCAACTCAACAAACACCATCGGAGACACCTGTAGAGCATCTTTATAATCACCCAGTTACGTTGTGGCATTTGATAGCACACTAAGTGTTCCTCCGGTATTCAGGAGTTGCATAATCTCATAGTCATAAGAACATCTATAAGTTATGGAGAAAGCAATAGCAATAAACTAAACGATCATAGTGTTAAGCTAATGGATGGGTCATGTCAATCACATCTTTCTCTAATGATGTGATCCCATTTATCAAATGACAACTCATGTCTATGGTTAGGAAACTTAACCATCTTTGATTAACGAGCTAGTCAAAGAGGCATACTAGTGACACTTTGTTTGTCTATGTCTTCACACATGTACTAAGATTTCGGTTAATACAATTATAGCATGAATAATAAACATTTATCATGATATAAGGAAATATAAATAACAACTTTATTATTACGTCTAGGGCATATTTCCTTTAGTCTCCCACTTGCACTAGAGTCAATAATCTAGATTATATAGTAATGATTCTAACACCCATTGAGTCTTGGTGCTGATCATGTTTTGCTCGTGAGAGAGGCTTAGTCAATGGGTCTGCAACATTATGATCCGTATGTATCTTGAAAATCTCTATGTCTCCTTCCTTGACTTGACCGCGGATGGGATTGAAGCGTCTCTTGATGTGCTTGGTTCTCTTGTGAAATCTGGATTCCTTTGCCAAGGCAATTGCACCAGTATTGTCACAAAAGATTTTCATTGGACCCGATGCACTAGGTATTACACCTAGATCGGATATGAACTCCTTCATCCAGACTCCTTCATATGGTGCTTCTGAAGTAGCTATGTATTCCACTTCACACGTAGATCCCGCCACGATGCTGATACGTCTCCGTCGTATCTACTTTTCCAAACACTTTTGCCCTTGTTTTGGACTCTAACTTGCATGATTTGAATGGAACTAACCCGAACTGACGCTGTTTTGAACAGAATTGCCATGGTGTTATTTATGTGCAGAAACAAAAGTTCTCGGAATGACTTGAAACTCCACGGAGATTATTTTTGGAAATAATAAAAAATACTGGCGAAAGAATCAAGGCCAGGGGGCCCACACCCTAGCCACGAGGGTGGGGGTGCGCCTGCCCCCCTGGGCGCGCCTCCTGCCTAGTGGGCCCCCTGGAGCTCCACCGACCTCAACTCCAACTCCATATATTCGTGTTCGAAGAGAAAAAATCAGAGAGAAGGATTCATCGCATTTTATGATACGGAGCCACCGCCAAGCCCTAAACTCTCTCGGGAGGGCTAATCTGGAGTCCATTTGGGGCTCCGGAGAGGGGAATCTGTCGTCGTCATCATCATCAACCATCCTCCATCACAATTTCATGAAGCTCACCACCGTGCGTGAGTAATTCCATCATAGGCTTGCTGGACGGTGATGGGTTGGATGAGATTTATCATGTAATAGAGTTATTTTTCTTAGGGTTTGATCCCTAGTATCCACTATGTTCTAAGATTGATGTTTCTATGACTTTATTATGCTTAATGCTTGTCACTAGGGCCCGAGTGCCATGATTTCAGATTTGAACCTATTATGTTTTCATGAATATATGTGAGTTCTTGAACCTATCTTACAAGTCTATAGTCACCGACTATGTGCTATGATCCGGCAACCCGAAGTGACAATAATCAGGACCACTCCCGGTGATGACCGTAGTTTGAGGAGTTCATGTATTCACTATGTGTTAATGCTTTGGTCTGGTACTCTATTAAAAGGAGGCATTAATATCCCTTAGTTTCCAATAGGACCCCGCTGCCACGGGAGGGTAGGACAAAAGATGTCATGCAAGTTCTTTTCCATAAGCACGTATGACTATATTCGGAATACATGCCTACATTACATTGATGAATTGGAGCTAGTTCTGTGTCACCCTATGTTATGACTGTTACATGATGAACCACATCCGGCATAATTCTCCATCACCGATCCAATGCGTACGAGCTTTTCACATATTGTTCTCCGCTTATTTGCTTTTCTGTTGCTATTGTTACAATCACTATAAAACACCAAAAATATTACTTTTGCTACCGTTACCTTTTGCCACCGTTACCACTACTATCATATTACTTTGCTACTAAATACCTTGCTGCAGATATTAAGTTATCCAGGTGTGCTTGAATTGACAACTCAGCTGCTAATACTTGAGAATATTCTTTGGCTCCCCTTGTGTCGTATCAATAAATTTGGGTTGAATACTCTACCCTCGAAAACTGTTGCGATCCCCTATACTTGTGGGTTATTAAGACTATTTTCTGGCGCCGTTGCCGGGGAGCATAGCTCTATTCCTTGAGTCACTTGGGATTTATATCTGCTGATCATTATGAAGAACTTGAAAGATCCAAGAACCAAGATTTATCCTTGAACTACGAGGGGAGGTAAGGAACTGCCATCTAGCTCTGCACTTGATTCACCTTCTGTTTTGAGTAAGCTTGTGACACCTAAACCTGCTTCTGCTCTTAATTCTGATATGTCACATATTATTGATGATGCCACTTCTGCTATGCATGATACTTATGATGAAACTACTTCTATGCTTGATACTACTGTGCCACTTGGTGAATTTCTTGATGAACAACTTGCTAGGGCTAGAGAGAATGAAATTATTGAAACTGATAATATTGATGAATGTGATGATGAAGGCTCTCCTAATAAATATGAATTGCCTGTTGTGCCTGAGGGCTATGTTATGGATGAAGAAACTAAAAGAGACTTTCTTGCTTGCAATGATAGAAGTGATCTTAAGAAATTATTAGCTAAGCTTAAACAAAAAACTCTGAATGCTGGAATGGAATATGATCCTGCTTATGCTACTTCACCTATCTTTGTTACTGATAAGGATTATGAATTCTCTATTGATCCTGATATAATTACTTTGGTTGAATCTGATCCTTTTTATGGCTATGAATCTAGAACTGTTGTGGCACATCTTACTAAATTGAAAGATATAGCCACCCTGTTCACTAATGATGAGAGAACTCGCTACTTTTATATCCTTAAAATATTTCCGTTCTCATTAAAGGGCGATGCTAAGATATGGTTTAATTCTCTTGATCCTGGTTGTCTGCGTAGTCCCCAGGATAAGATTTATTACTTCTATGCTAAATATTTCTCTGCTCATAAGAAACAAGATGCCTTAAGGGATATATATAATTTTGTGCAAATTGAAGAAGAGAGTCGCCCACAAGCTTGGGGGAGGCTTCTTCAATTACTTAATGCTTTGCCTGATCATGCTCTTAAGAAAAATGAAATACTTGATATCTTTTGTAATGGACTAACTGATGCTTCCAGAGACCACCTGGATAGTTGTGTTGGTTCTGCTTTCAGGGAAATAACACTGGATGAAGCTAAAATTCTATTGAATAATATGTTGATAAATGAAAATAATTGGACACTTCCTGAGCCAACTCCTGAGCCTATTCCTAAACCAACTCCAAAGAAAAGAGGTGTTCCATTTCTCAGTCCTGAAGATATGTAAGAGGCAAGGAAAAGAGGTGGTGGCTGAAGATGTTAAGAATTTACCTCCTATTGAAGAAATACATGGTCTTAATTTACTGCCTTTTGAAGAAATATATGGTTTTAATCCATCACCTATTGAATAAACACATGGTCTTGATAACCCGACACAGGTAGTAAAGGTAAATTCTCTCTATAGATATGATAAAGCTGAAATCCCTCCTACTAAGTTTGCTAGCCAATGTTTGGATGAGTTTGATAACTTTATGGTTAAACAAGAAGACTTCAATGCTAATTTTGGTAGACAATTGAAACAAAATGCTTATATGATTGAACACTTGGGTGATTATATGTCTAGAGTTAAAGGTGAACTTAAACTCATTAGTAAACATGCTTCTATGGTCACCACTCAAGTAGAACAAGTACTTAAAGCTCAAAATGATTTGCTCAATGAATTGAATAGTAAGAATAATGACTATGCTATTAGAGTGGCTACTAGAACTGGTAAAATGACTCAGGAACCTTTTTATCCTGAAGGCCACCCTAAGAGAATTGAGCAAGATTCTCAGAGAAATAATATAGATACACATGGTCCTTCTAAAAGGAAGAAAAAGAAAGATGATAGGACTATGCATGCTTCTAGTGAACCTATTGCTGAACCACCTGAGAATCCCAATGATATTTCTATTTCTGATGTTGAAACACAATCTGGTAATGAACATGAAACTAGTGATAATGTTAATGATAATGTTCATATTGATGCTCAACCTAGTAATGATAATGATGTAGGAATTGAACCTGTTGTTGATCTTGATAACCCACAATCAAAGAATCAACGTTATGATAAGAGAGACTTTGTTGCTAGGAAACATGGTAAATAAAGAGAACCATGGGTTCAGAAACCCATGCCTTTTCCTCCCAAACCATCCAAGAAAAAGGATGATGAGAATTTTGAGCCATTGCTGAAATGATTGGACCTATCTTTTTTGTGTATGCGATTAACTGATATGCTCAAAATGAATCCTTATGCTAAGTACATGAAAGAAATTGTTATTAATAAAAGAAAGATACCGGAAGCTGAAATTTCCACCATGCTTGCTAATTACACTTTTAAGGCTGGAATACCAAAGAAACTTGGAGATCCAGGAGTACCCACTATACCATGCTCCATTAAAAGAAACTATGTTAAAACTGCTTTATGTGATCTTGGAGCCGGTGTTAGTGTTATGCCTCTCTCTTTATATCATAGACTTGACTTGAATAAGTTGACACCTACTGAAATATCTTTGCAAATGGCTGATAAATCAACTGCTATACCTGTCGGTATTTGTGAGGATGTGCCTGTTGTGGTTGCAAACGTTACTATTTTAACGGACTTTGTTATTCTTGATATTCACGAGGACGATAGTATGTCTATTATTATTGGAAGACCCTTTTTGAATACTGCAGGGGCTGTTATTGATTGCAACAAAGGCAATGTCACTTTTCATGTTAATGGCAATGAGCATACGGTACACTTTCCGAGGAAACAACCTCAAGTTCATAGCATAAAGTCTATTGGAAAAATTCCATCGATTATTTTTGGAGGTTTTGAATTTCCTCTACCTACTGTCAAGAAGAAACATGATATTCTTATTGTTGGGGACATGCATATCCCCGTTGAGGTAACCTAGTGTTATTCGAAAATTCTCTGGTTCCATGTTATTCGGAATGAGTTTGTTAACAAGACCTGATCAACCTTGTTAGTGGATTCCTTTTGACGATCATGAGATGGATGAATTTAGAAAACACAATTCTCTGTACCCTCCTTTTACTTTCTGTTATTTAGTTGAAATAAAGTAAAAATAGTATTTTTTCTGTCTGTTTTCTGATTTATCCGTGCAATATAAAAATACCCCGAAAATAAAAGTTCTCTAAATGCCCTGCCAATTTAATATGATTTTTATGGACTATTTGAGAAAATTTGCACTGAGAACACATCAGGGGGAGCTGGCACCTGGCCACGAGGGTCCAGGGCACGCCCACCCCCCTAGGCGCGCCCCTTGCCTCGTGGGCCTACGGTGGCTCCCCTCCACTTATTCCTGCCACCACACACTTCTTCTTCCTCCCAAAAAAATCACCATCCAGCTCAAGCACGAGTTCTAGCTCATTTTGCTGTGATTTTTGATCTCCTTGCTCAAAGCACCTCTCACAAAACTGCTTTGGCGGGATTGTCCCTTGGTATGTGACTCGTCCATTGGTCCAATTAGTTTTTGTTCTAGTGCTTTATTCATTGCAAATTTGTGCTGCCTAGGTGACCATGTTCTTTTGCTTGCAGGTCAAATTTATATGGTTCCAAGTAGTTCTAATGCATGATATAGGCTCTAGGCACTTGTAGGAGTAGTTGCTATCAATTTTGTTGAGCTTGGTTCACTTTTATTTGAAGTTACTAAAAATTTCAGAATTTTTCAGAAAATAATGAAGAGATTTTTGAGGGGCTCATCGAGCCGAAGCTCGAAGGAAAAGCAAAATGAAGAAGCGGAGAGGCCCAAATATAATCTGCTCGCACCGCGGAGGTTCGGTCGTGTGAATGGCCTTCCAATGATTTCTTGAGAGAAGCCGGGATTTATGATGATTTTTATGAATTTGCTAAGAATGCAGGCCTCACCGACTTCCTCCATGACCAACGCGAATAGTAACTCTTACTCACCAATACTTTTATGCAAAACTTCTACTATTATCCTAAGGAATCACCCCTTCAGTAGAGTTTCATTTATATGATGTGGTTAAGAAGATGTCACTATATGAATTTTGCAGGGTTTGCAAAATACCTTTCGAGGGTAGCTTAGAGGAACCACATCGTAAAGATGTGGACGGGTTTATTGACACTATTACTGTAGGGGAAACTAGGAAGGTTTCTGATGCAAGAATCACAAGCATACATTTTCCTGTCTTACGCTACTTTGCAATATTTGCTAGTCGTTGCTTAATTGGTCGCAGAAACTATGGAAACCTTAGTGTTCCTGATATTATTATTTTGTTCCATGGTTTATTCCGTGACGACTCTGTTAGTATGGGCGGTATTATTGCCAAACGGTTAAGTCTGAACCGTACAAAGGGCCCCATCTTTGGAGGTGTCTATGCTTCACGCCTTGCTGCATACTATAACATACCTATTAGGCACTATGAAAAAGAGAAAAATTGCTGCCTACTGTTTATTTAGATTATAAGAGTATGGTAGCGCATGATTTTATTGTAAATAATAGGGAAAGGGAGCTTAAATACAAATTGTTCTTTGATAAACATCCTCCTGAGACTATTACCCTGCCTGCTCCTTCCTTGTTTGATTTATCTGCAGTCAAGTACCTTGTTCCGTTGGAGGCCATTCACGCCCACCGGAACCCTACATCAGCTACAGAGCCAGAGCCGAAAATACAATTTTATCCTCCACGATAGTCTGATTATCAGTGGGATCCGGAGGTGATTGCCAACCAGTGGCAATCCGAGGCTTCTTCACAGTACGACCCCAACTATTACTTTGGATATCCGCCAGGCCAGCCGTGGCCATAGACCAACTTAGGCCAAAATCCTAAGCTTGGGGGAGTACGTATTTCTCACTGACATTACATTCATGTTCACACACTCATGCTAGATGTCGGTGCTCATACTTTTTCACTGTAATATCCATGCTAGTTTATTTTCCTTTTTATGCTTTCTTCTTGTGTGTTTGATAAACCTTAAGAAAAACAAAAAAAATTAGTAGTAGCTTTTAGCTATTTTATTTTTCTTGCTATAGTAGTAATAACTAAAAAGAAAACTCAAAAACATTTCCCTTTCTTCTTTTGCTTGTTGGGAGCTTTCTCGTGTAAATAGTTTTATTTCTTTTCTTTTCTTTGGGGGTCGATAGGAGGAGACCATAATTAAATTGTTAAAGTGGCTCTTATATGCATTATTGTTGATCTGACAAAAGAGCCCATATTGCATTGTCTTCTCCTGTTTATTGAATGCTTGCAGATTCCAGCTTAGTCCAATGCATGTGCACTATTATTATTATCCACATCATTTGGTCGTGCAAGTGAAAGGCAATTATGACGATATATGATGGACTGATTGAGATGAGAGAAGCTGGTATGAACTCAACCTCTCTTGTTTTTGTAAATATGATTAGTTCATCGTTCCTGATTCAGCCTATTGTGAATAAACATGTTTGCAATGACAATTAGAGATTATAGTTGCTTATTCCATGCTTAATTAGCTAGGAGCTTATAATGGTTTACCTTGTGTGCCAACATGCTATTAAAATGGTTGTGATGTGGTATGATAGGGTGGTATCCTCCTCTAAATGATTTAAGTGACTTGACTTGGCACATGTTCACGCATGTAGTTGAAACAAAATCAACATAGCCTTCACGATATTTATGTTCATGGTGGATTATATCCTACTCATGCTTGCACTCAATGTTCATTGACTTTAATGCATGTTCATGGTTATTGTCGCTCTCTAGTTGGTCGCTTCCTAGTCTTTTGCTAGCCTTCACTTGTACTAAGCAGGAATACTGTTTTGCATCCAATTCCTTAAACCCCAAAGTTATTCCATATGATTCCACCATACCTACCTATACACGGTATCTACCTGCCGTTCCAAGTAAATTTGTATGTGCCAAACTCTAAACCTTCAAATAAACATTTTGTTTTGTATGCTCGAATAGCTCATGTATCAACTAGGGCTGTCTGTATCTTCCATGTTAGGCGGGTTATTCTCAAGAGGAGTGGACTCCGCTCCTCATTCATGAGAAAATGGCTGGTCACCGGGATGCCCAGTCCCATGCTTTATGCAAATCAAATAAAAATAATTGAAAACAAAACTCCCCCGGGACTGTTGCTAGTTGGAGGCACTCGTTGTTTCGAGCAAGCCATGAATTGGTGCTTGTTGGTGGAGGGGGAGTATAAACTTTACCATTCTGTTTGGGAACCACCTATAAGGTGTGTAGCATGGAAGATATCGCCATCTCTTGGTTGTTATGTTGACAATGAAAGTATACCGCTCAAAATATTATTCATATATATTTCAAAACCGAGCTCTGGCACCTCTACAAATCCCTGCTTCCCTCTGCGAAGGGCCTATCTATTTACTTTTATGTTGAGTCATCATCCTATTATTAAAAAGCACTAGCTGGAGAGCACCTCTATCATTTGCATTCATTACTGATTAGTTTACATTGAGTATGACTTGACTGGATCTCTTTTACCATGAATTACAATGTCTAGTCAGTCCTTGATCTTTAAAGGTGCTTTGCATTTATGTTTTGCGGTCTTAGAAAGGTCTAGCGAGATACCATCTTGTTATATCATATCATGATTGTTTTGAGATAGTGTTGTCATTTGAGATTTATTATTATTGCTCGCTAGTTGATTATGACATTGATATGAGTAAACATGAGACCTAACTGTTATTGTGAATATGGTTAGTTCATAATCTTTGCTGAAAACTTGAATGCTGGCTTTACATATTTACAACAACAAGAGCAAACAGAGTTTCTAGAAGTTTTTCTTTATCACTTTTAGTTTGTCAACTGGATTGCTTGAGGACAAGCAAAGGTTTAAGCTTGGGGGAGTTGATATGTCTCCATCGTATCTACTTTTCCAAACACTTTTGCCCTTGTTTTGGACTCTAACTTGCATGATTTGAATGGAACTAACCCGAACTGACGCTGTTTTAAGCAGAATTACCATGGTGTTATTTATGTGCAGAAACAAAAGTTCTGGGAATGACCTGAAACTCCACGGAGATTATTTTTGGAAATAATAAAAAAAACTAGCAAAAGAATCAAGGCCAGGGGGCCCACACCCTAGCCACGAGGGTGGGGGGCGTGCCTGCCCCCCTAGACGCGCCCCCTGTCTCGTTGGCCCCTGCAGCTCCACCGACCTCAACTCCAACTCCATATATTCGTGTTCGGGGAGAAAAAATCAGAGAGAAGGATTCATCGCATTTTACGACACAGAGCCGCCGCCAAGCCCTAAACTCTCTCGGGAGGGCTGATCTGGAGTCCATTCGGGGCTCCGGAGAGGGGAATCTGTCGCCGTCATCATCATCAACCATCCTCCATCACGAATTTCATGAAGCTCACCGCCGTGCGTGAGTAATTCCATCATAGGCTTGCTGGACGGTGATGGGTTGGATGAGATTTATCATGTAATAGAGTTATTTTTGTTAGGGTTTGATCCCTAGTATCCACTATGTCTAAGATTGATGTTTCTATGACTTTATTATGCTTAATGCTTGTCACTAGGGCCCGAGTGCCATGATTTCAGATTTGAACCTATTATGTTTTCATGAATATATGTGAGTTCTTGGACCTATCTTGCAAGTCTATAGTCACCGACTATGTGCTACGATCCGGCAACCCGAAGTGACAATAATCAGGACCACTCCCGGTGATGACCGTAGTTTGAGGAGTTCATGTATTCACTATGTGTTAATGCTTTGGTCTGGTACTCTACTAAAAGGAGGCCTTAATATCCCTTAGTTTCCAATAGGACCCCGCTGCCATGGGAGGGTAGGACAAAAGATGTCATGCAAGTTCTTTTCCATAAGCACGTATGACTATATTCGGAATACATGCCTACATTACATTGATGAATTGGAGCTAGTTCTGTGTCACCCTATGTTATGACTGTTACATGATGAACCACATCCGGTATAATTCTCCATCACCGATCCAATGCCTACGAGCTTTTCACATATTGTTCTCCGCTTATTTACTTTTCAGTTGCTATTGTTACAATCACTATAAAACACCAAAAATATTACTTTTGCTATCGTTACCTTTTGCCACCGTTACCACTACTATCATATTACTTTGCTACTAAATACCTTGCTGCAGATATTAAGTTATCCAGGTGTGGTTGAATTGACAACTCAGCTGCTAATACTTGAGAATATTCTTTGGCTCTCCTTGTGTTGAATCAATAAATTTGGGTTGAATACTCTACCCTCGAAAACTGTTGCGATCCCCTATACTTGTGGGCTATCAGACGCTCTGCTTAGAACTGCACCAACTGACAGCTCCATCATTCAATAAAAATACATATCCAATTTGTGACTTAGAGTCATCTGGATCAGTGTCAAAGCTTGCATCGACATAACCGTTTATTACGAGCTCTTTGTCACCTCCATACACGAGAAACATATCCTTAGTCCTTTTCAGGTATTTGAGGATATTCTTGACCACTGTCCAGTGATCCACTCCAGGATTACTTTGGTACCTCCCTGCTAAACTAATAGCAAGGCACACATCAGGTCTGATACACATCATTGCATACATGATAAAACCTATGGCTGAGGCACAGGGACTGACTTTCATTTTCTCTCTATGTTCTACGGTGGTCGGGCATTGAGTCTGACTCAACTTCACACCTTGTAACACAGGCAAGAACCCCTTTCTTTGCTTGATCCATTTTGAACTTCTTCAAAACTTTAACAAGTATGTGCTTTGTGAAAGTCCAATTAAGCGTCTTGATCTATCTCTATAGATCTTGATGCCCACTATATAAGCAGCTTCACCGAGGTCTTTCATTGAAAAATTCTTATTCAAGTATCCTTTTATGCTATTCAAAAATTCAGTATCATTTCCGATCAACAATATGTCATCCACATATAATATCAGAAGTGCTACAGAGCTCCCACTCACTTTCTTGTAAATACAGGCTTCTCCAAAAGTCTGTATAAAACCATATGCTTTGATCACACTGTCAAATCGTATATTCCAACTCCGAGATGCTTGCACCAGTCCATAAATGGATTGCCGGAGCTTACACACTTTGTTAGCACCTTTTGGATCGACAAAACGTTTTGGTTGCATCATATACAACTCTTCTTTAAGATATCCATTAAGGAATGCAGTTTTGACATCCATTTGCCAAATTTCATAATCATAAAATGCGGCAATTGCTAACATGATTCGGACGGACTTAAGCATCGCTACGCATGAGAAGGTCTCATCGTAGTCAACTCCTTGAACTTGTCGAAAACCTTTTGCAACAAGTCGGGCTTTGTAGACAGTAATATTACCGTCAGCGTTAGTCTTCTTCTTGAAAATACATTTATTCTCTATGGCTTGCCGATCATCGGGCAATTCAACCAAAATCCATATTTTGTTCTCATACATGGATCCCATCTCAGATTTCATGGCCTCAAGCCATTTTGCGGAATCTGGGCTCATCATCGCTTCCTCATAGTTCGTAGGTTCGTCATGGTCAAGTAACATGACTTCCAGAACAGGATTACCGTACCACCCTGGTGCGGATCTTACTCTGGTTGACCTACGAGGTTCGGTAGTAACTTGATCAGAAGTTTCATGATCATCATCATTAGCTTCCTCACTAATTGGTGTAGGAATCACTGGAACTGATTTCTATGATGAACTACTTTCCAATAAGGGAGCAGGTACAATTACCTCATCAAGTTCTACTTTCCTCCCACTCACTTATTTCGAGAGAAACTCCTTCTCTAGAAAGGATCCATTCTTAGCAACGAATATCTTTCCTTCGGACCTGTGATAGAACGTGTACCCAACAGTCTCATTTAGGTATCCTATGAAGACATATTTCTCCGATTTGGGTTTGAGCATATCAGGTTGAAGTTTTTTCACATAAGCATCGCAGCCCCAAACTTTAAGAAATAACAACTTGGGTTTCTTGCCAAACCATATTTCATATGGTGTTGTCTCAACGGATTTCGATGGTGCCCTATATAACGTGAATGCGTTTGTCTCTAAAGCATAACCCCAAAACGATAGCGGTAAATCAGTAAGAGACATCATAGATCGCACCATATCTAATAAAGTGTGGTTACGACGTTCAGACACACCATTACATTGTGGTGTTCCAGGTGGCGTGAGTTGTGAAACTATTCCGCATTGTTTCAAATGAAGACCAAACTCATAACTCAAATATTCTCCTCCACGATCAGATCGTAGAAACTTTATTTTCTTGTTACGATGATTTTCCACTTCACTCTGAAATTCTTTGAACTTTTCAAATGTTTCAGACTTATGTTTCATCAAGTAGATATACCCATATCTACTCAAATCATCTGTGAAGGTCAGAAAATAACGATACCCACCACGAGCATCAACACTCATCGGACTGAATACATCAGTATGTATTATTTCCAATAAGTCTGCTGCTCGTTCCATTGTTCCGGAGAACGGAGTCTTAGTCATATTGCCCATGAGGCATGGTTCGCAAGCACCAAGTGATTCATAATCAAGTGATTCCAAAAGCCCATCAGCATGGAGTTTCTTCATGCGCTTTACACCAATATGACCTAAACGGCAGTGCCACAAATAAGTTGCACTATCATTATTAAACTTATATCTTTTGCCTTCAATACGATGAATATGTGTATCACTACTATCAAGATTTAGTAAAAATAGACCACTCATCAAGGGTGCATGACCATAAAAGATATTACTCATATAAATAGAACAACCATTATTCTCTGATTTAAATGAATAACCGTCTCGCATCAAACAAGATCCAGATATAAAGTTCATGCTTAACTCTAGCACCAAATAACAATTATTCAGGTCTAAAACTAATCTCGATGTTAGATGTAGAGGTAGCATGCCGTCTGTGATCACATCGACTTTGGAACCATTTCCCACGCGCATCGTCACCTCGTCCTTAGCCAATCTTCGCTTAATCTGTAGCCCCTGTTTCAAGTTGCAAATATTAGCAATAGAACCATTATCAAATACCCAGGCGCTACTGGGAGCATTAGTAAGGTACACATCAATAACATGTATATAAAATATACCTTTCAAGGATGGCTCCCACTCCCACTCCCGCTCCTCCCACCCCCGCTCCATCCTCCTCGTCGGCCTCCGGCCAAGCCCGATCCATCAAAAACCCTCCGGCCGCCCCCTCGCCTGAACTAACGCTAGCCACCAACCCCCTAGATGAGCTCCTTGATGTCTACTACACAACCTTCTTCTTGTAGACGTTGTTGGGCCTCCAAGTGCAGAGGTTTGTAAGACAGTATCATATTTCCCTCAAGTGGATGACCTAAGGTTTATCAATCCGTGGGAGGCGTAGGATGAAGGTGGTCTCTCTCAAACAACCCTGCAACCAAATGGCAAAGAGTCTCTTATGTCCCCAACACACCCAATACAATGGTAAATTGTATAGGTGCACTAGTTCGGTGAAGAGATGGTGATACAAGTGCAATATGGATGGTAGATATAGGTTTTTGTAATCTCAAAATATAAAAACAGCAAGGTAACTAACGATAAAAGTGAGCATAAACGGTATTGCAATGCATTGAAACAAGGCCTAGGGTTCATACTTTCACTAGTGCAAGTTCTCTCAACAATAATAACATAATTGGATCATATAACTATCCCTCAACATGCAACAAAGAGTCACTCCAAAGTCACTAATAGTGGAGAACAAACGAAGAGATTATTGTAGGGTACGAAACCACCTCAAAGTTATTCTTTCCGATCAATCTATTCAAGAGTTCGTACTAGAATAACACCTTAAGACACAAATCAACCAAAACCCTAATGTCACCTAGATACTTCAATGTCACCTCAAGTATCCGTGGGTATGATTATACGATATGCATCACACAATCTCAGATTCATCTATTCAAACCAACACAAAGTACTTGAAAGAGTGCCCCAAAGTTTCTACCGGAGAGTCAAGACGAAAACGTGTGCCAACCCCTATGCATAAATTCACGAGGTCATGGAACTTGCAAGTTGATCACCAAAACATACATCAAGTGGATCACGTGATATCCCATTGTCACCACAGATAAGCACATGCAAGACATACATCAAGTGTTCTCAAATCATTAAAGATTCAATCCGATAAGATAACTTCAAAGGGAAAACTCCATTTTCATCAATATAATCCACTTTTCCATATCAAATAATCATCATAAATTTGAGACTCTTCCAAACCCACTTTCATCAATATAATCATCATAAGTAGGAGGCATGCTATCATCATAACAAATTTGCATATCAAAACTTGGGAGGCTAAAAATATCATCTTCATTAAACATAGCATCCCCAAGCTTGGGACAAACATTAATTGCAGCAAATATATTCTCAAACTTCTCATTCTCATCAAACATAGCATCCCCAAGATTGGGCCTTTTCATATTATAAGAATAATCACTCTCATCATTAACAGTATGGATAGCACCAATAGTATAGCAATTATCATCATCACAATGAGTAATAGGAGCAACATCATTTGGGAGGGATACCTTTCTACCTTTGCTTCTCCATCTTTTCTTTTTCTTCTTCACATCATGTGTGGGTTTAACCCTCTTTTTGAGCTTCTTATTTATGATATTGGTTGGATAGAAGGCTCCTCCTCGTTATCTGATTCATCATAAGAACTAATAGGAGGATATTGGGAAGTCTCCTTCCTTTCATTAGTATTCTCTTCATCTTCTATTTGTTTTCTTGCCTCTATGTAATTGGCAATATAAGGATTTTCAATGCAATTCACCGCACAATACATAAAACTTTCTTCTAGATCAATATTGAGGAATTTCTCAAGGTTATATTCTGGAATATGCTTAGTTATACGTTTCATTTCTTCATAACCCAAAAGCAAACTAAGTTCATTATGATGTGCAAGGGAAATCAAATCATCACAATTTTTGGACACGATTCGATCATGAAACAATTTGCATCAGAGATTTAAATGACCATGTTCATTGCAAAGTTCACAAGTATGGCTAAGAAGTTTTAAATTTTTAGCACAAGCATCCAGCCTTTCTTGCAACCATTTAGTTTCCAGATACTTATGCCTCTTGCAAAATATATTTTCCCTAATAGCTGTGTACTTGAAAACTCTATGCACTCCACAAAAGTTGACATGCTTATAAGAGACATTTTCATCATGAATAGTGCAATCATCATTAGTACTATGGATATTCAAAGAGTTCATACGAACAACATTGCAATCATGCTCATCATTCAAAGATTTAGTGCCAAACATTTTAATGCATTCATCTCTAGCAATTGAGTGCAATTATCGGAATCCTTATTCTCATGAAAGATATTAAAAAGATGAAGCATATAGGTACCCTCAATTCCATTTTTTGTAGTTTTCTCTTATAAAATAAACTAGTGATAAAACAAGAAACTGTCGATTGCAAGATCGAAAGATATACCTTCAAGCACTAACCTCCCCGGCAACGGCGCCAGAAAAGAGCTTGATGTCTACTACACAACCTTCTTCTTATAGACGTTGTTGGGCCTCCAAGTGCAGAGGTTTGTAGGACAGTAGCAAATTTCCCTCAAGTGGATGACCTAAGGTTTATCAATCCGTGGGAGGCATAGGATGAAGATGGTCTCTCTCAAACAACCCTGCAACCAAATGGCAAAGAGTCTCTTGTGTCCCCAACACACCCAATATAATGGTAAATTGTATAGGTGCACTAGTTCGGCGAAGAGATGGTGATACAAGTGCAATATGGATGGTAGATATAGGTTTTTGTAATCTGAAAATATAAAAACAGCAAGGTAACTAACGACAAAAGTGAGCACAAACGGTATTGCAATGCGTTGAAACAAGGCCTAGGGTTCATACTTTCACTAGTGCAAGATATCTCAGCAATAATAACATAATTGGATCATATAACTATCCCTCAACATGCAACAAAGAGTCACTCCAAAGTCACTAATAGCGGAGAACAAACGAAGAGATTATTGTAGGGTACGAAACCACCTAAAAGTTATTCTTTCCGATCAATCTATTCAAGAGTTCGTACTAGAATAACACCTTAAGACACAAATCAACCAAAACCCTAATGTCACCTAGATACTTCAATGTCACCTCAAGTGTCCGTGGGTATGATTATATGATATGCATCACACAATCTCAGATTCATCTATTCAAACCAACACAACGTACTTGAAAGAGTGCCCCAAAGTTTCTACCGGAGAGTCAAGACAAAAACGTGTGCCAAACCCTATGCATAAGTTCACGAGGTCATGGAACTCGCACGTTGATCACCAAAACATACATCAAGTGGATCACGTGATATCCCATTGTCACCACAGATAAGCACATGCAAGACATACATCAAGTGTTCTCAAATCCTTAAAGACTCAATCCGATAAGATAACTTCAAAGGGAAAACTCAATCAATTACAAGAGAGTAGAGGGGGAGAAACATCATAAGATCCAACTATAATAGCAAAGCTCGCGATACATCAAGATCGTACCATCTCAAGAACACGAGAGAGAGAGAGAGAGAGATCAAACACATAGCTACTGGTACATACCCTCATCCTCGAGGGTGAACTACTCCCTCCTCGTCATGTAGAGCGTCGGGATGATGAAGATGGCCACCGGTGAGGGATCCCCCCCTCCGGCAGGGTGCCGGAACAGGGTCCCGATTGGTTTTTGGTGGCTACAGAGGCTTGCGGCGGCGGAACTCCTGATCTATTCTGTTCCCCAATGTTTTTAGGGTATATGGACATATATAGGCAAAAGAAGCCGGTCAGGGGAGCCACTAGGGGCCCACGAGGGTGAGGGCGCGCCCAGGGGGGTAGGGCGCGCCTCCCTGCCTCATGGCTTCCTCGAAGCTTCCCTGGCGTCTACTCCAAGTCTACCGGATTGCTTCCGTTCCAAAAATAACTCTCCCGAAGGTTATATTCCGTTTGATATTCCTTTTCTTCGAAACACTAAAATAGGCAGGAAAACAACAATTTGCGCTGGGCCTCCGGTTAATAGGTTAGTCCCAAAAATAATATAGAAGTGTTTAGTAAAGCCCATAAACATCCAAAACAGATAATATAATAGCATGAATAGTTCATAAATTATAGATACGTTGGAGACGTATCACTCCTCACCTCGGTGGCCCCACCACCCTCACCATTCTTCGACCTACCTTATGTCAAGGCAGGGCAAGTTGTGCTTCGCTGCTTCCTAGGCTACAGCAGTGCCATGGGATTGGAGTTCGAAGATGACTGCAGCTACTACCTCTGCCTCGACATCACCACCCCAGCCCTCCACCTCGCCTCACCGCTCTACGTCACCTTCGGCTACTCTAACCGCCACCTTGATGACATAGTTGTCGCTGCACTGCTTCAGGCCGCCCTGGGTGGCTCTGTTGCTCACTTCTTCATCACCCGATGCTCTCCCCTGGTCTTTCGCTTCCATGTTGCTTCTGCGCATGTTGCCGAGATCATCCTCGCCCAATCCACACTCTGTTTCCGCAACTACTCCTTCTCTTTTGCTAGAACCCTGCCCCCGCTCCCACCTCCGCCTCGCACTATTGCGACGTGCATGACGATCACACAGCTGCTCCAAATCCCCAACGATCTAGGCCTCCACTTCGAAAGTGTTGCTTGGGCACAATGTCAATCAATAGTCTCCATTCCTCCACCAAACCAGCCACACGGATGCCGCATGTACGCGCGCGTCATCTAGTTTCCTTTCGCTCTCGATGCCTCCACGATGGGCCTCATCCTCGCCGACCTCTTTGGCGGCGTCCACCACCATTTCAACGTCACAGATGATGGAGACTCCTACTTCTCCTTCACTGTTGCATCGCCTGACATCGCCACGCTCATCGCCTCCATGGGCGAATTCCGCAAGCTGGGCATGCTGATCCGCTTCCCTCGGCCACATCCTTTGGGGGGTGCCTGATGCTCTCCTTCTAAGGTTGCTTTGCCATCGTCTGTTGGAGCAGCATCTCCCTCGCCATCGGCGGTTGATCCTGCACTGCTGCCACCTGCGCCTACAACTCTTGATCTACCCAAGGAGCATCGTCAACGGCCTGGTATTAGCTTATGTTATCGTATGCTTAATGTTAATCGCTTTACCCAGCTTACACCACACGTGCATTACACTCAGCACACGCACCTGTTTTGGATTACCTTCTTGCCAACTACTGTTAGACCTAATGAACTATTAGTCGAGTCTGCCCTAAACCACTGCTTTTCAGTCAAACAAGATTTTCTAGCAGTCAAAGTTCATGAGCACATTTTCAAGTCTGGCATCTTCTCCCGCACAATCAAAATTCAAATCCTCAAGCATGGGTCCCTTGATTTTGAAGGGTTTCGACTCTTTCTCTTTGACCAGCTTGAACTGGTCGTCGCTCACTGCAGTCACTTCCTTCATAATTATACCAAATTTGCATACCCTACCCTGCCTCCTCGATCGGACTCCATCCTTGGCCCTTTTGATCACCAGCATCTGCAGATCCTTGCGCCACAGCAACCCCCCACCATCGCACGCTCGCTGCACGCACGCCCTGATCCGCATGAACCTGGGGCCCGCTTCATGTATAATGATGGTTGTGCGGCGACCCCAGACACACCAAATCTTACAAAAGATCCGTACGCTGTACCTGATTCGGCACATGCGGGCGAAGATGGTGCGCGCCTCGAGGACCCTCTCTCTGTCTCTCTGTCTGTGCCATTTTTGAACGACCCGTTTGCCTGCCCCGCATCTAATCCGGGCACCGCCCCCTGTCTCCCCACGCGCAGCCCCGGTGATCGCATCAACGAAGAATCTTGAATTGGGAACCGACAAGACAGAGAGATCTTGCGTTCGCACGCCGCTGTAGCTCCCCCATGCTGCCTCTAATCAGCATATAGGCCTCATCGTCACGCCTAATCTCACACTACGGGCTACGCCGGCCGCTCGATCACCACGCCACAGCTTGTCGTCCCCTCTCCCTCTGACACACGCAACGGGCCCAACCGCCTGATGGTGGACTTGTCACCCATGTGGTCCAACAACAACACGACAATCTCATACAAAGATGCTCTCCTCTCTTCTCCTCTCGCCCCTAGCCATCTACATCCTCAGTCCCCCTATATAACACTTCGCCGCCTCCTTCCTCCTCATCTGCGCTCTCACACTCCTCCACCCTCCAAAAGAAAGCGGTGTTTCTTCCGGTGCCTTGCTCTTGATCATTGTGTAGAGGCCTGTCGCGACCCCGTCCATTGCGCTCGCTGCTGGGGGTGCGGCCACCGTAGCCGTGGATGCAGGTATAGGAGAATCTGGCCTGTTTTCCCTCCTCTTCCCGATGATTTCTCTTCTCAACCTAACCCAGCGTTCTACACTCGCAGCATGGACTCTGCCGGATCCGCCTCGACGGCGGCTCGCGCTTCACGCACGCTCATGATTGGCGACATCCCCATCATCCTTTCTGAACCTTTCCCCGTGCTCTGTGTCCCCTCTCCCTTCGTCCTCAATGGCTTTCCTATCAATGCCACCGGGGCTCCCCTCCCCCCCTCACTGCCACGCACCTCTGCGCCTCGACCCACACCCACCTCCCCCTCCCCAGCTACCAATCACATACACACCTCTCCGTTCGACACACAGGAACTGCGGGAACGTCTCTCCGACGTCCTCCTCGCCTCCCAATACACTAGATCCCCATCTCACGTCTCTGAAACCGACTCCGATGAAGAACCACCCCGCCCGTTTCATGAGGATGGACTACTGCCGCTCTACGGGGATATGCCTCTAGTCGTAGCTCCACCATGCCTAGTCCACTGCCCGTGCCGCTTTGCCTTTATCCACCTCCAGAACCAGGACCCCAATCCCACCCCCCTCATCCGCCGAGCCATCCAGCACACTTGCGGCAACCCCACCTTTATCATGGGTGGATCGTGGCGTGGGATTGCCTACCTCACCTTCCACACACCCGCTGCACGCAATGATGTGATCAGCCATAGCCCAATAGAGTTTGAAGGAAATGTCGTCACTATTGAGCCTGTCGAGCACGTCGACCGCTCCATTGTCGTGTTCACTGACCTAGCAGAGGTCGAGGTCTCAGAGTTTCCGCATGAACACTGGCACAATGATGGCATATGATTCGCCCTGGCTTTCCTTGGCGACGTTTGTGCCATGGATGACTTCTGTCTCCATGGCATCGACTACACATCAGTTCGTGCCCTTGTGCTCCTCCAATCTGGCAAGCCAGCTCCTCCTGGCATTGTCATCCAGCTCACACCCATCAATGAGATCAAAATAGCCAAAGTGGTGGAGGTTTCTCGCTGGCACCACGGTGATGAAGCCAATCCCTTCGGTGGTGAATCCTCTAACAGCGACTCTGCGCCGCTCTCTCAGCGTGCCTCTCCACGTCCACTCTTCCCTACTCATCTCGCCCCTGTTGTCTCAGCGGTCCGTACGGGGTGGCGCACCGACCCCACCTACGGCGGCTCTAGGCCTGTCACTCCCCGTGCGCCTGTCGCGTCCCCTGGCTCTGACATAGGCAGATTAGCTCTGGCCTTACCTCTCCCACTCCATGGAACTGTGCGACAGCCACTCGTCATTTCCGATGACGACTCAGCTACTTAGGACGACATGCATGCCCCGCTCCTGCATGGCGTGTCCCCAGACTCTCTGGACACGGGGCATACACCTCGTCCTGTTGCCCAGACCCCACCTGTCATCTACCCGGCTGCTCAGGTGGGCTCTGTGGTGCCGCCTAGCCCATGCGCTGGGCTGCCTGCCGCCCCACTGTCCGCGGGCCCGCTGGTGTCGTCCAGCGCGTCCGCGTTCGCCGCGTTTCTACCACCTACAAATGCATCTGCTGCCCCCCCCCCACCTTCACTTTCACTGCTAACGAGTCTTCTCGTGCTACTGGTAATCGCTCACCCCCTCCTACGCTCAATCAACCAAATCTTTTATCCTCTGTTTCTTTGCCCCTGATCGAGGTCGCCATGGACGCAGATCTCCCTCTACAGGACCTGGACACCCATGAGTGCACCATTCGCAAGGAGTGCCGCAAAACGGCACGCGACCAATCCTTCTCCAAAGACAAGCTGCTCGGAGCGCGAGGCTGGCTGGCAAGGAGGCCAAATACTCCCCCATCCTTGCCAAAGCCATCGAGGCCAAGGCGGCCCGCCTCTCTGCTGTAGACGTTGATACGGCCATTGACCGCGCCATCCAGGAGGCCCGCCTCCACGAGTCCGATGCCCCTCCTGCCTCTGTCAAAGATCTTGCGGCCATTGCACTGCTCTGTGGCGCCGATGATGGCCAGTTGGATGCCATCATTGGATCTGAGGCCTCTGCCTCTGGTGACGACGAGACTCTGTGATCTGCACTCTTAGCGTCCTTGGCCTGGCGGAGCACTCCCGGCCGTCTCCGCCACCCTTAGCTTCGCCGCATGTCGCTGCCGTCACGCTGTTCTTTTGGTTGCCGCACCCTATGTCGCTAGTTCCAGTGCTACTCGTGCACTCGCCCGTAGCTTTTGTGTATGAACGTATGTTGTACCTCGCCTCTGGTCGTTGGTGCTTGAATGAACTCTATGAGTAATAACGCCTTTTTAATTTGCTCCTGGAATGTACATGGTCTTGGTGATAATGATAAATGCTCTGTTGTTCTCTCCGAATTAATAGAAACTAAGCCGCACATAACCCTCTTGCAAGAATCAAAACTCGACACTCTCCCTGACCTTAAACTAAAATCCTTCCTGCCATGACAACTCGACCAAGTTTTCTCGCTACCAGCTGTCGGAACCGCGGGTGGCACTATCTCTGCCTTCAACTCTGCCTCTTTTCAAATCATCTCCTACTCACACCTAACCTTCTCTTCCACCCTAATCCTACAATCAACTGCCTGCGCCCAGCACATTGCCATCACAAACATCTACGCCACATCGTCATGATCTCCCAAGCAAGCCTTTTTAAACAAGCTCTCATTTATCTCACAACCCGGTGACACTCCCTGGATTATCGCTGGTGATTTCAACCTCATCCCCTTCCCCTCTGAAAAAACAACCCCGCGTTCCACCACGTCGAAGCCAATGCTTTTAACCAAACCTTAGATGATCTAGCTCTCATAGAACTGCCCCTGCTTGATCGCAGGTTCACCCGATCAAACAATAGAGCCACCCCCACATTAGAACGGCTAGATCATGTTTTCTTTAACCTTGCGTGGGTGGACGCCTTCCCTAACACCCCGCTAACCTCTCGTGCATGTTGCACGTCCAATCACGTCCCACTCCTCATCCACGTCACCACCACCATCCCATGATCCATTTTTTTCAAATTTGAGGCTGGCTGGGCGAACTTCCGAACCTGTGGCGAGATTATTAGCCAAATTTGGGCCTCTTAGCCCTCATCGCCATCCAACGCAGCCGCCTCCCTCATTGTTGCGCTCAAAAAATCTCGTACACATCTTAAAAAATGGGCACATTCTCGTATTCCCACCCCTCCCCGAAGCTTGTTGCCATGCTACAATCACTGCCCTAGACCTCGTGCAGGAAAATAGACCTCTATCTCGACCAAAGTCTCTCACTCGCGAAATCATTGTCTCCATACTCAAATCTACCATGCAGGAGAAAATGATGTACTGGCGTTGGCGTGCCAAGGTCTCGCGCGCCATCAACGGCGGCGAGAACACTAAGTTCTTCCACATGTCCGCTTCTCAACGGCTACGGAAAAATAAAATCTTTACCCTCACACAGGATGGCTCTGAATACTGTGCTCACCAGCAAAAAGCTGAAATCTTACGTGACTTCTTTGTCTCTTTAATTGGTACTCCAGCTCTGACAACATGGGTCTTTGACCTAAATTATGTATATCCACAACCAGTGCCCGGGCTCCACGTCCTAAATGAGCCTTTTTCAGAAGAGGAAATCAAGCTTGCTTTCTTCACAATGAACCCCCAAGCCAGCCCTGGAATGGACGGTTTTCGACCCTCTTTTTATAGATCCTTTTGGCATTTAGTCAAAAATGTAATCCTGTCTTTCTTTACCCTTTTTCATCAAGGATTTGCAGACACAGAATGCTTAAAACCGTGCCCACATTGTCCTCCTCCCTAAGAAGGATGCGCCAAGCACACCTGACGCCTTTAGGCCTGTCTCTCTGCAAAACTGTCCAATCAAAGTTGTTGCTAAAGTTATCACATCCCGCCTAAAGCTGCTCATCCCTCTGCTAGTTCATGGCAACCAGACTGGCTTCATCTCTGGCAGAAACATCGCCGAATTTTTTTTCTTTGCAGCCAATCTCATTAGCTCCTGTCATTCACGTAAAAAACCTACTATGGTATTTAAGCTGGACTTCAGAAAGGCTTTTGACTCAGTGGCTTGGCCTGCACTCGACAAAATCCTGGCAATACGTGGGTTCTCCCCAACCTTCCGTTGTTGGACCCAAAATATTCTCCACACAGGCAAAGCGGCCATTCTTCTGAATGGGATTCCGGGAAAATGGATTCAATGCAAAAATGGATTGAGACAAGGTGATCCGGCTTCTCCCTACCTCTTCCTCATTGTCGCCGACCTTCTTCAACAACTCATCCTCCAGAACTCTGATCCTTCCCTCCACCACCCCATCTTCTCCCACCTGCCTCCCATTGTCCTCCAATACGCTGATGACATGCTCATCATTGCAGCCGCCTCCCCTGCCGCCGCCTCAACCCTTAAAGTAATACTAAACAACTTCGCAAACGCCACGGGCCTCGCCATCAACTTCTCCAAAACCACCTTAGCCACCCTACACACAGATGAAGCCAAGACTGCTACCATCGCCCTTGCCATGGGGTGCTCATGCGCCTCCTTCCCGCAAACTTACCCCGGTCTTCCTCTCACCCCAACCAAGCCTCTCACCAATGTTTTCAACCCTCTGGTAGAACGAACTAGGAAATTACTTACCGGCTGGGGTGCCAAACTTCTCGATTAAGGCGATTGGCTCATCCTCATATCTGCAGTCTTGGACTCAATCCTCACCTATTTCATGTCCATGTTTCGCATCCCAAAGAAAACAATCAAAACTTTGGACTCTCTCGGGAGGGGTTTTTTTGGGCAGGAGAATATGCTTGCTTAGGTGCTCAATGTCTTATTGCATGGAAAAATGTTTGTTTACCTAAAAACGGTGGTCTAGGGCTCAAAAACTTGCATGTTCGAAACAACTGCCTCCTTATGAAATTTGCAGCCAAAGCACTCTCCTCTGCACAAACACCCTGGCTTGAGTGGCTTGATCTCCAACACCCTAATGCTCTAGTTTCCTCTTCCCCGCAAACCTCTATTCTGTGCCACACAATTTCACAGCAAATCCCTACTCTACAAAATATCTCTTTCATGCTAACAAATAGTGGCTCACATACTTATTTCTGGCTAGACACTTGGCTGGTTTCCCAACCCCTTGCCATCTCCTTCCCCCACCTATTCTCACACTCCACCTTACAGCTGGTTAAAGTGCCTAACATTTTGCGTTTTGGCATCCAAGCTAACCTCCGTAATCGCCTCTCCCTCACGACAGAACAAGAGCTTGTGTCGCTTGTGGCTATTTTGCAGGATTTCATGCCCTCGGCGGTGGAAGATCAATGGTTCCTATGACATGAAATTGGCTTCTCCACCAACCATGCATACGGTGCCCTCATGGCTCGGCCAGATAACGATCTCCTTGCTCCTCTCATATGGAGTGCCAAGGTTCCTCGGAAGATCAAAGTCTTCGCCTGGCTACTCTTCAAAGACTGCCTCAACACCAGAGTTAACCTTGCACACAAGCATATAATCGATTCAGAAAAATGCCCTCGGTGTGCTAGGCTACCCGAAGACTCCAGCCACCTCTTCATCACGTGCCCTCTTGCCAATAGGATTTGGCAACGGCTTTGGCTCCTTCCACAATCCAACGACACCACAGACCTATGGGACGTTTCTACTCCTCCTCACCTCCCGACTACGGCGTGGCCTTCGGTTCTCTTGCCCTTACTATGGATGATATGGGAAGCATGCAATGATATGGTATTTAGAACGGTTGACCAATGCTCTGTAATAACCCTTAGGAACCTTATTTCTGCTTTGGACCTTTGGTCTCATCGTCTTGTGCAATCACAAGACAAGGAGGATGTCTTCTCATGGCATTCCTACCTCTCTGCACGTTGCATCGTGCCTATGTAATTCTGTACTCACTGCCATGGCAGCCCTTTGAGCAATATATTTAGGTGGGGGAGCTCCCCCCGGTGATTCTCAAAAAAATGCCTTTCACTTTGCCATCCTTCTTATCCGCCAAATACTTGGGGCAGTTCTGCTTCCAGTGACCGGTCCCTTTGTAGTAGAAGCACTCAGTCTCAGGCTTAGGTCCATACTTGGGCTTCTTCACTTGAGTAGCAACTTTCTTGCCATTCTTCTTGAAGTTCCCCTTCTTCCCTTTTCCCTTCTTCTTGAAACTGGTGGTCTTGTTGACCATGAACACTTGATGCTCCTTCTTGATTTCTACCTCCGCAGCCTTTAGCATTGCGAAGAGCTCGGGAATTGTCTTATCCATGCCTTGCATATTATAGTTCATCATGAAGCTTTTGTAGATTGGTGGCAGTGATTGAAGAACTCTCTCAATGACACTATCAACCGGAAGATTAACTCCCAGCTGAGTCAAGTGTTTGTGGTACCCAGACATTCTGAGTATGTGCTCACTGACAGAACTGTTCTCCTCCATTTTGCAGCTATAAAACTTATTGGAGACTTCATATCTCTCAATCCGGGCATTTGCTTGAAATATTAACTTCAACTCCTGGAACATCTCATATGCTCCATGACGTTCAAACGTCGTTGAAGTCCCTGTTCTAAGCCATAAAGCATGGCACACTAAACTATCGAGTAGTCATCAGCTTTGCTCTGCCAGGTGTTCATAACATCTGGAGTTGCTCCTGCAGCGGGTTTGGCACCCAGCGGTGCTTCCATGACGTGATTCTTCTGTGCAGCAATGAGGATAATCCTCAAGTTATGGACCCAGTCCGTGTAGTTTCTACCATCATCTTTCAACTTAGCTTTCTCTAGAAATGCATTAAAATTCAACGAAACAACAGCACGGGCCATTTATCTACAACAACATAGACATGCAAAATACTATCAGGTACTAAGTTCATGATAAATTACAGTTCAATTAATCATATTACTTAAGAACTCCCACTTAGATAGACATCCATCTAATCATCTAAGTGATCACGTGATCCATATCAACTAAACCATGTCCGATCATCACGTGAGATGGAGTAGTTTTCAATGGTGAACATCACTATGTTGATCATATCTAATATATGATTCACGCTCGATCTTTCGGTCTTAGTGTTCCAAGGCCATATCTGCATATGCTAGGCTCGTCAAGTTTAACCCAAGTATTCTGCTTGTGCAAAACTGGCTTGCACCCGTTGTATGTGAACGTAGAGCTTATCACACCCAATCATCACATGGTGTCTCGGCATGACAAATTGTAGCAACGGTGCATACTCAGGGAGAACACTTATACCTTGAAATTTAGTTAGAGATAATCTTATAATGCTACCGCCGTACTAAGCAAAACAAGATGCATAAAGGATAAACATCACATGCAATCAATATAAGTGATATGATATGGCCATCATCATCTCGTGCCTTTGATCTCCATCTCCAAAGCACCGTCATGATCACCATCGTCATAGGCTTCACACCTTGATCTCCATAGTAGCATCATTGTCGTCTCGCCAACTATTGCTTCCACGACTATCGCTGCCGCTTAGTGATAAAGTAAAGCAATTACATGGCAATTGCATTTCAAGCGACAACCATATGGCTCCTGCCAGTTGCCGATAACTGTGCTACAAAACATGATCATCTCATACAACAATTTATATAATCACGTCTTGACCATATCACATCACAACATGCCCTACAAAAACAAGTTAGACGTACTCTACTTTGTTGTTGCAAGTTTTACATGGCTGCTACGGGCTTAGCAAGAACCGTTCTTATCTATGCATAAAAAACCACAATGCGGTATAGTGATTGCTTTTTGATCTTCAAAAAGAACCATGTTCATTGAATCCGATTCAACTAAAGTTGGAGAAACTGACACCCGCCGGCCACCTGTGTGCAAAGCACGTTGGTAGAACCAGTCTCATGAACGCGGTCATGTAATGTCGGTCTGGGCCGCTTCATCCAACTATACCACCGAATCAAGAAACAACTAGTGACGGCAAGCAATATGTATATACCCACGCCCACAACTCCTTTGTGTTATACTCGTGCATATAACATCTATGCATAGACCTGGCTCGGGTGCCACTATTGGGTAACGCAGTATTTCAAATATTTGCCTATGATCACGCAAGATCTATCTAGGAGATGCATAGCAACGAGCCTCCACGTACCCTCGTAGACCGAAAGCAGAAGCGTTAAGTAACGCGGTTGATGTAGTCGAACGTCTTCGCGATCCAACCGATCAAGCACCGGACGCACGGCACCTCCGTGATCTGCACACATATAGCTTGATGACGTCCCTCGTACTCTTGATCTGGCTGAGGCTGAGGGAGAGTTTCGTCAGCACGACGGCGTGGTGACGGTGATGATGAAGTTACCAGCGCAGGGCTTCGCCTAAGCACTGCAATGATATGACCGAGGTGTGTTTCTGTGGAGGGGGGCACCGCACATGGCTAAGAGAAACTTTGGTGTGCCTTTGGGGTGCCCCCCTCCCACGTATATAAAGGGGGGAGGGAGGAGGAGGCCGGCCAAAGGGAGGAGGCGCGCCAAGGGGGGGCAATCCTACTCCAAGTAGGATTCAGCCCCCCTTTCCTATTCCAACTAGGAGAAGGGGGAAGGAGAGGGAGGAGAGAAGGAAAGGGGGGTCGGCCCCCTAGTACAATTAGGTGTGGGCTAGGGGGGCACGCGCCACCTCCTGGCCTTCCTCCTCACTTCCACTACTAGGCCCATGAGGCCCAATAACCCCCCGGGGGGCTCCGGTAACCCCCCCGGTACTCCGGTAAATACTAGATACACCTCGGAACCATTCCGGTGTCCGAATATAGTCATCAAATATATCAATATTTATGTCTTAACCATTTCGAGACTCCTAATCATGTCCATAATCTCATCCTGGACTCCAAACTATCTTTGGTACATCAAAACACATAAACTCATAATACCGATCGTCATTGAACGTTAAGCGTGCGGACCCTACGAGTTTGAGAACTATGTAGACATGACCGAGACTCATCTCTTGTCAATAACCAATAGTGGAACCTGGATGCTCATATTGGCTCCTACATATTCTACGAAGATCTTTATCGGTCAAACCACATAACAACATACGTTGTTCCCTTTGTCATTGCTATGTTACTTGCCCAAGATTCGGTCGTCGTTATCATCATACCTAGTTCAATCTCATTACCGGCAAGTCTCTTTACTTGTTTCGTAATGCATCACCCTGTAACTAACTCATTAGTCACATTGCTTGCAAGGCTTATAGTGATGTGCATTACCGAGAGGGCCTAGAGATACCTCTCCGACAATCGGAGTGACAAATCCCAATCTCAATCTATGCCAACTCAACAAACACTATCGGAGACACCTATAGAGCATCTTTATAATCACCTAGTTATGTTGTGATGTTTGATAGCACACTAAGTGTTCCTCCGGTATTCGGGAGTTGCATAATCTCATAGTCATAGGAACATCTATAAGTTATGGAGAAAGCAATAGCGATAAACTAAACGATCATAGTGCTAAGCTAACGGATGGGTCATGTCAATCACATCATTCTATAATGATGTGATCCCATTTATCAAATGACAACTCATGTCTATGGTTAGGAAACTTAACCATCTTTGGTTAACGAGCTAGTCAAGAAGAGGCATACTAGTGACACTCTGTTTGTCTATGTATTCACACATGTACTAAGATTCCGGTTAATACAATTCTAGCATGAATAATAAAAATTTATCATGATGTAAGGAAATATAAATAACAACTTTATTATTGCCTCTAGGGCATATTTCCTTCAGGAGGAGCAGCGGAAGGGGCGGCGAGAGGGGGTAGGAGCATTACCTGCAGCGGTGGTGGCGGTGGCGCGAGATGGCTGGGGGAGAAACCCTAACTGCGGCGGTGTCGAGTGGAGGGGACGATCGAAAGTGATGAGGGGTGCAGGGGGCTGGCGCGGGTTTTCTTTTGTTGTAGTAGTAGTGTTGTGCAAGGGCCGGCGCTACTGCTAAGCCCACTAGTTGTAGAGCCGATGGTTAGCCCATGCTACAGCTAAGTGGGCTATTGTTTTGGCCCTGCGGCCCACGTGACAGTAGTGTGGCCAATGCTAACTAACGTTGCTGCTAAGCCATACCAGTAGCACGCTTTGTACCAAGCGCTACTGGCAGTTACCAGTAGTGTGGGGCCCAAACAAACACTACTGCTAAACTTCTATGTATAAGCATTTTCTTAGTAGTGGTAGAGTATAGCTTTAATAGATGTCACGTGTTAACACTTTACTAATGGCCTTTTCTCTTTCAAACACTTACAATGAAAAGGTCACAGATAAATGGATTGATTAGGTGCTGATAACGATTTCTTGAGGTAAGGTAGTTGTTAACATGAATGATGAGATTGGATCATTCCCAACGATAATAGACACTTTAATACATCATAATCAGTCGGTTACCCGAGCTCCTGGTCCCTCATGCTAGGGTTCCTCCGGCCCCCCTAGCCCCCTCCCGATGCCACCGACCGTCGGTCGCGTGCACCCCGTCCCGCCCCTCCCAATCCCGCCCCTGTGTCGCTTCCCCGGGAGGTGGCCAGGGCGGCGCGCACCCACCCCTCCCTCTCGTCCGTCCTCATGCTCCCGCTCCCCCGCCGCCGGCAGCGGGCGCCCCCGGCACTAGCCCGGGTGGTGTTGGCGGCGGCGGTACCTCATGTCCCCCAGCGTGCGGCTCCCCTTCCTGAGGCAGGGGACGGCGGCGGTGCTGTTCGGCTTGGCGGCGGCCCGGCGACCTAGTGGCGGACAAGGTGGCGGTGCTGCCACTTGGCGGCGAGGCAGCATGGAGGCGTGTTGTGGCCGGCGGCGCGCCCCCGGCGCAGATCTGGCCCCTACGAGACCCATCTGGGTCCTAGCGGGCCATCCAATGGCGCGTCTTCGACATCTTCTGCATGGCGTGGAGGAGGAGGAGCTCGGACCAGGGGTGTGGCGCCGACGGCGTGCCTTCTGTAGCACGACGGGGGCATCTTTACAGGCACCTGAGGGCCCGACCGAGCCTAGTATGCTCCTGCCATCACGTCCAGTCGGTTACCATTGTTGATAGTGGAGGTTGGGCCCTCTCGCGTGCCGACGATGCTGCTGTCCCTAGTCTGACCTCCTCTTCTTTGTTGTGCAGGCCCCCTTCACGGTACCATGGTGAGACGGCGTGGAAGCTTCAAGACCGTTTTGGCATAGGGTGGTGGTCTATTTGGTGGCGTGCTCTGGAGTGCCCAAGGTGAAGGTTGGTGCAAGTGCAACTATCCCTGGGTGGCTTTGGTAATTCCTAACAACATATAGTTCATTGAGCTAATGCTATTTGAAGATAAACATTTCAGGAAAGCTCAATGATCGGCATGGCATGGATGAGAAAAGTGGATACCTCAAAATTCTAAGGACAAAGAATTGGCTCAAGCTCAAAGCTTGGGACTCTACATTTTTTAGTTTAAGTGGTCCAAGATCACATTGAGTCCATAGGAAAAGCCAATACTATTAAGAGGGGATGACGTGTTGCTTAATGAGTTTCGTGCTCAAAGTGCTTAGTGATATGCTCCAAAAACCCCCAACTACTTTCTCACATCCACATATGTCTCAAACCAAAAGTCCAACTTGGCCCCACCGAAATTTTATATTCGGCGCCACCGAGTTCAGTTAACATAGCCACTGCCAGAAACCCTAATCTTTTCGGTCGCACCGATAGGATCTCGGTCTCACCGAGATGGGATTGTAATCTCTCGGTTTCCCTTCCTAATGTTTCGGTCAAACCGAGATGAGCGATCGGTCCCACCGAGATTGCAATGCAAACTCTCTGGTTCCCTTTCGTAACGTTTCGGTCCTACCGAAAGAGTGAATCGGTCCCACCGAGTTTGCCTGACCAACTCTCTATTAGTCTATTACCAAAATTGGTCTCACCAAGTTTGTGTAAACGGTCTCACCGAGATTACGTTATGCCCTAACCCTAACAGAATCGGTCCCACCGAGTTGACATGTCGGTCCCACCGAAAATCATAACGTTCACATTTTGAACTAAATCGGTCTGACAGAGTTTTACGATTCGGTCCCACCGAGTTTGGTGATTTGTGTGTAACGGTTAGATTTTGTGTGGAGGCTATATATACCCCTCCACCCACTCTTCATTTATGGAGAGAGCCATCAAAACATGCTTACACTTCCAACATATATGTTCTGAGAGAGAACCACCTTCACTTGTGTTGAGGTCAAGATATTCCATTCCAACCATATGAATCTTGATCTCTAGCCTTCCCCAAGTTTCTTTCCACTCAAATCATATTTCCACCAAATCCAAATCATGTGAGAGAGAGTTGAGTGGTTGGGAGACTATCATTTGAAGCACAAGAGCAAGGAGTTCATCATCAACACACCATCTATTACCTTTTGGAGAGTGGTGTCTCCTAGATTGGTTAGGTGTCACTTGGGAGCCTCCGTCAAGATTGTGGAGTTGAACCAAGGAGTTTGTAAGGGCTAGGAGATCGCCTACTTCATGAAGATCTACCTGAGTGAGGCAAGTCCTTCGTGGGCGACGACCATGGTGGGATAGACAAGGTTGCTTTTTCGTGGACCCTTCGTGGGTGGAGCCCTCCGTGGACTCGCGCAACCGTTACCCTTCGTGGGTTGAAGTCTCCATCAACGTGGATGTACGATAGCTCCACCTATCGGAAGCACGCCAAAAATCTCCGTGTCTCAAATTGCGTTTGCTCCCTCCAAACTCCTCCCTTTACCTTCATATGCAATTGTTTTACTTTCCGCGGCTATACTCTTAGAATTTCATGTGTAGGTTGATTGCTTGACTTGTGCTAAGTTGCTAAAATCTGCCAAGAACAAAAATTGGGAAAAGGCTAGATTTTTATTTGGTCAAGTAGTCTAATCACCACCCCCCTCTAGACATACTTTCGATCCTACAAGTGGTATCAGAGGTTTGGTCTCCATTTGCTTTGATTTCCATAGCTTTTGGTGGTCATAGCCTTGGTTTCACAACCTAGGAGAGTATGGCGTCTAGCGAGGGAAATTACCACCGTAGAGGTCCTTACTTTGATGGTACAAATTTTGCTAGTTGGAAGCATAAGATGAAAATGCATATTTTTGGACATAACCCCGCCGTTTGGGCTATTGTGTGTATTGGCTTGCAAGGTGAATTCTTCGATGGGAGAGAACCAAACTATGAAGCTACCGTGGAAGAGTTGAATATGCTACAATAAAATGCTCATGCTTGTGATATCCTCTTCAACGGATTATGCCCCGAAGACTTCAACAAAATCAGCCGTCTTGAGAATGCAAAGGAAATTTGGGATACTTTGATTGATATGCACGAAGGTACCGAATCCGTCAAGGAATCCAAATTGGATGTGCTTCAAAGTCAGCTTGACAAGTACAAAATGAAGGATGGTGAAGGCGTCACTGAAATGTACTCTAGGTTTGCTCTCATCACAAATGAGATTGTCGACTTAGTAAGTGAAGAGATGACCAATAGATTCATCATCAAGAAGATCCTAAGAGCCTTGGATGGATAATATGATACCGTGTGCACATTGATCCAAATGATGCCCAATTACAAAGATCTCAAGCTAATGGAAGTTATTGGAAGAATTGTTGCTCATGAGATGTCACTCAAGGATAAGGAAGAGCTTCACAACAAGTCAAGTGGTGCTTACAAAGCCTCGTGTGATGCTCCCACATCATCAAGTGAGAAGCAAATCTTCAATGAAAAATTGAGTCTAATGGTGAAAAACTTCAACAAGTTCTACAAGAGTAGAAGCAAGGAAAGAAGTCCCAAGTCAAGGTCCTACAATGACAAAAGATCTTCTAGTCGTGAGCGTAATTGCTACAATTGTGGAAGACCCAAACACTACTCCAATGAGTGTACGGCTCCCTACAAAAGAAGAGAAGATTCTCCCAAAATAAGGAGTAGAAGAGAAGAGTCACCATCAAGAGAAAGAAGGAGTAGAGATGATCGTTATGAATGAAGACCCTCTCGGAGAAGCAAGGACTCGGAAAGGAAGGACAAGTCATCAAGGAGCTACACAAAAAGAAGACATCAAGCTCATGTTGGTGAATGGGTATCCGGTTCCGACTCCGACAATCACTCTGAAAGAAGTAATCACTCCAACTCCGATTATACTCAAGATGAAGGTGTTGTCGGACTAGCACTTGTGACAACCAACTACTACGACATATTTGACTCACCAAATGAAGGAATTGGGAGATGCTTCATGGCTAAAGGTCCAAAGGTAACACACCCCGAGTATGTTGATTTCAATAGTGATGAAGATGATTTGCTAGGAGATGATGATTTACTTGTTGACAACTCTAGTTATGAAAACTATGATGAGCTTGCTATTAATCATGATAATCAAGATAAAACGAATGACGATGATAAGAAGGAGATTGAGCGTCTAACTAAAGAACTAAACACTCTTAAGTTAGCTCATGAAACTACCTTGGAAGATCATCGAGAACTTTTAAAGACTCATGATAAGCTACTCTTTGAAAAGCTCAACCTTGAGCAAGAACATGAGTTTTTAAAGGCAATCAATGATGATCTTCGTAAGAAAAGTTCTTCTTAGATTGCCAAGCGTTTACTCTTGTCTACTTACGTGCCACAAGTTAAATCTAGTAACAAGAACAAGAAAGATTCTTCATCTAGTAGCAACAACAATCATGCTAAATCCAATGTTGTTGCTTCTAGTAGCTCTCTTGATTCCACTAATGATTCTCTTAGCCAAGTTACACTTGATCAAGAAAATATCTTATTGAAGGGAATTATAGAGAAAGGTGTTTACAAGAGCCTTGCCGGAAGTAAGCAATTTGAGGAAATTGTGCGCAAGCAAGGAAGGCGCCAGAAGAATCAAGGTGTTGGTTTTGAACTAAAGTTCAATGCCAATGGAGTTGAGTGGGAAGAAGATCAATACCCCAAGACAAAGTTTGTTCCTCAACAAGAGAAGTATGATCCTACTTCTTTCAAAGGAACACAATCTCAAGATGATCTTCCACCACAAGACCACAAGCAAAAAGGCAAGGACAAGCTTCAAGGGGAGATTGATGCATTTGAAGGAGCTCCTAAGGCCTTGGTCAAGTGGGTTCCCAAGAGTACATCAAGTTCTACTTCATCAAGTACGACTACAACTCCAAGGATTCCCATCAAGATGGTGTGGATCCTGAAGAAGAAGAACTAGAGAGTTCTTGAGGGTGACTCTGCCAACATACTTCACTCATATCATTTTGGCGAAGACAAGTGCAAACAACTTCCATATCTTGAACTAGTTCAAGGAGTCACAAACCCTCTTGTTGGTAAGACAAGGGACAAGGTAACATAATGCTTTCATGGACATCATCTTGTGTACACATCACTCTATGTCTATGGATATCCCTTTTGTTACTTGTGGGACTAACCTGTGTAGGTATTGAAAGTGCAACTCACTCCAAAGGATTGCTCCGAATGATCTAAATCAACATTGAGCATCCACATCTTCAACACCTACATGAAGTCATCATCGACAAAACCCAAGGTTAGTTCATCCCTCTTAGGGGGGATATCACATCTAGGGGGGGCTTTACTCTAATCAATGAGCCAAGCAACTCTAATGATGTGAACACAACAATGCTTTATGTAAAAGTGGCAACCCCACTTGTGCTTAAATGATGAGTATGACCTATGATCAAATGTTCTCATTTGACTCCTAAGTCAATATACTCATATATAGATGACCTAGTCATCGCCAATTGCTTGATAGATGCTAGAGTGTTTGTGCATGCTTTGTCACATATTTCTTTTGCCATCTTATTGTGTGAGCTTGTTGGTTGCATATTTTTCTCATTCAAGGACATCCATTTGTTGCTTTTGATTGTTTGGCTTTTTCTCTTTGCCAAATGGATGGACAAGAATGCCTAAGAGCTCCCTCTAGCTATCTATGATTTTCTCGTCTCAAACTCTATTCATGCTACATCACAAAGTTTGATCAAGTCAGATTCGAATCACTTTGTGTGAGGAGCACTCGAAGTTCTCGATTCGTCATAGACTTAAACTTCCAAAACCTCTTTGTGCATTTCGGTCTGACCAATTCATCCTTTTTGGTCCTACCGAGATCACTTAGTTCATCTAGGTTTTCAATCTCGGTGCAACCGATTAGAACCTTTCGGTCACAACGAGTTGCAGTAACTGCTTGCAGTTTTGCATCTCGGTGCCATCGAGTCATTCCACTCGGTCACAACAACAGGGTCAAGTTATATATACCGACGGGCCAAATTTTGGAAATTTTTTCGAACCTCTTCGCCCACGCGTAACCTGCTCTGCCTCCTCGGGTCTCTGGATCGTCCTCTCGTCGCCAGTGACCTCCCGCCGCTGGTCTCCGCCGCCGTCAACGACAATCTGCCCCGCCGTTGTCGTTGTAGCAAGTTCACCGCCGAACTAGGGTACGAACTTGATCTTTGTGCTAATCCATAACTCTGATTCCTAGCACATTGCTTTGCCATGATTCTTGCCATGAATGAAATCATCCTGTCCAGCGAAAACGTCCTATAGATTAGTTTTGATTTGAAAATTTAGGGTTAGGTCTCTGCCGAATTCATCTCGGACCGACCGAGTTGTAGAAATTGGTCTCACCGATTTGGCTTAGGCCAGAGCACACGCGTTTTCGGTCTGACCGAAAATTGCAAATCGGTGTGACCGAGTTTAATTCTCCGTGGAACCCTAGCAGTCTTGGTACCACCGAACTGTGACTCGGTCTGACCAAGTTCACTAGTTTAGGTTCCAAAAGATGCTTCGGTGTAGCGACCAGACCTCAGACAGTCTGATCTCTGTGCATCAGTGTCATCCCTGGATCGGTAATGCTGACACGCATAGTACTTGAGGATTTATAACAGAGTAGCAATCACATACTTATTACATTGAATGTCTCAAAAGAGGTATTATTACACATAAATATGGCTTAAGGCCATTTAATACGATAACAGAGGAAGGCTTGGAAGATAAAGTGAGTCCATCAACTCCAACGGCATCACTGAGTGAAAGACAACGACCTCTGGCTCCTTACTCGTCGTCTGAAAAGTCTGCAACATGATACGTTGCAGCCCGAAACGGGTCAGCACATGGAATATGCTGGCATTGTAACACAAGAGAGTAATGAACAGAATAATGCTATCACTACATGCATATATGGCTGGTGGAGGCTGTATGGTTAATATATTTTGCGGAAAGCCAATTTTTTCCTACAACAAAGGCATAAATTTTATTTAACTATCATGGTGGTTGTTAAACATTGAGAAGGTTCACCCAACTCAATCCCAATTAAGCATCAACATTAAACCCAACCAAATTATATTAAGATAGATGAGATCCACATGATAATCCAAGAACTAGATACTCAAGATGTCCATAACCAGGGACACGGCTTACCATGATTAGTTTGTACACTCTGCAGAGGTTTGTGCACTTTTCCCCACAAGACTCGATCTCCTCCATTGGATTTCTCGCACTACATAATGTTTGAGAAACGGATGACCGAGACACAGTCTTTTCGAAGAGGTCTCCTTAACCGATAGATAGGCATGTACACCTACAATCCCCTACATCTGCTAGCCCATCATGGAAAAGTTTCCCACAACTTACTCAACTATGCCAGAGCCCATAATGGCATGTGGCTGCACACAGAAGTTTCTAGCATGAATAATCTTTTGATCCCTTTGAGCCTGGGTGGCAGTCCATAGGAGAATCACACGGTACCCCGGGATTTCCAAAAATACAGGCAACACTGGGTTCCCCAGGTGCCTCAATCCACCCAAATGTGTATTAAAGTTTCCACCTTAAGTTAATCATTAATTAACAATACTCACATCTGTCATGAATACACTCAAACCCAACCCACGTCTACGAGCATATCATAGCAATATAAGCAACGTGGAGGTAACTCCCAAAGGTTTGGTAATAAACGGGACAATAGGTACTACCTCATCTACTTCCCATAACCCACATATTAATCAGATCCTAATCATGCAATTGTCTAAGGATTGATCTAATGCAATAAAACTGGGTAGTAAAGAGGTATGATCAAAGTGTTACTTGCCTTGCCAATGATCCGTGAAACCTAGAGACTCGTAGTAGCACGCTTCGCACTCTGGGTACTCTATCGCAATCAAACAAGCATACAATAAGTAATCAAACAAATATGCATGGGTAAAACTCAAATAAGAGGATCTAACCAGAAAGTTCAACTTAAGAACTCCAGTTTGCAAAAAGAATCAAATCAAACGAAGCAACGAAACTCAATCTGCGAAAGAAACAAGCATCGATTACTAATCTGGACTAAAGTCAAATTTTACAGTAGCAAAAACTTGTTTAAGTTGATTAAACAGAAAGAGGGCTTTGATACGAAACTCTAGGCGCTTGAATCGCCTGATTTCGATAAACGAGCGAAAAGATGAACTAAAACGAAAGTCGAATCAGAAATCGCGATCGAAAATAATCGCGAAAAATCCGAGAAAAAGAAAACTGACGAACAGGCTAACAAACGAACATTCGCTGTCTGCGGCTAAATGGTGAAAATCGTTCATTAAAACAAACGAACGAACGGGCATTCGCTAAATAAATAAACCGACGGCAAACCGACGAACCAATCTAAAAAACGAACTAGGGTTTATAAAAAAATCGGAAGGTTTTAAAACAAAAACCGGCGGCGGCTACCTCGAGTCTGGCGAGATTCCGGCGAGGCGGCTGCGGGCTCCGGCGGGGCAGCTCGCGGGCGGCGGGGCTGGGGCGGCGGCGATGGCTCGGGCTAGGGTTTGCGAGGGGGTGCGGGCGGCTGGGCTGTCGGGGTCCCGGCGTGGCGGCTTAAAAAGGCCGGCTCGAGGTCTCCTGGTCGGGTATGGCCCGGAGTCGGTTACACTTCTTTTAAAAAAAACAATCCAGCGTGCATAAAAAGAAAGAAAATAAATACTAAACGGACTCCAAAAATCCTGAAATAAATTTTACCCGTCCTCTAAATATATGCCGAGCAAGTTGAACATTTATTTGGGCCTATAATACAATTTTGAAAAACGCATATTTTTCCTAATTCAAATAAAATAGTGATAAAACTCCGAATAAAATTCTTATTTGATTTTAATATTAAATCTCCAATATTTATTTATTTTGAGGAAGTCATTTTATCCTCTCTCTTTTATATTTTATTTTTTTATAAAAAGAAATATTCAAAGAGAAAATAATTAAAATCAAACGATTCTCATTTCAAAATTCGAGAAAACTCAAATATGAAAATAACGAAATTCCCAACTCTCTCCGTGGGTCCTTGAGTTGCGTAGAATTTCCAGGATCAAGCCAAAATGCAATAAAATATGATATGCAATGATGACCTAATGTATAACATTCCAAATTGAAAATTTGGGATGTTACAAACCTACCCCCCTTAAGATGAATCTCGCCCTAGAGATTCGGGTTGGCTAGAAAATAGGTGAGGGTAATCCTTCCGTAGGTCTTCCTCTCGTTCCTAGGTGGCTTCATCTTCAGTATGGTGGCTCCATTGAACTTTACAGAACTTGATAACTTTGTTGCATGTAACTCGGCTGGCAAAATCAAGAATTTTGATTGGTTTCTCCACGTAGGTCAAATCGGTATCCAACTGAATCGCTTCCAGTGGCACTGTATCTCTCAGGGGAATATCATCCATCTCTGCGTGGCACTTCTTCAACTGAGAAACATGGAACACATGGTGAAGTCCTGACAATCCTTCGGGCAATTCCAACTTGTAAGCAACTTCTCCCATACATTCCAAAACTTTCTATGGTCCCACAAAACGTGGTGCTAACTTTCCCTTAACTCCAAAACGCTTCACTCCTCGGAGTGGTGATACGCGAAGATACACTATGTCTCTGACATCATAAACTGTCTCCTTGCGTTTAGAATCCGCATAACTCTTCTGCCTGGACTGGGCTACCTTGAGTCTATTGCGAATCAGCTTAACCTTCTCTTCAGACTCTTTAATCAAATATGGTCCAAACAACTGTCGGTCTCCAACTTCATCCCACAACAACGGTGTCCTGCACCTCCTTCCATACATTGCTTCGAAAGGGGCCATCTTCAAACTGGCTTGATAGCTGTTGTTGTAAGAGAACTCTACGTAAGACAAATTGTCATCCCAACTAGATCCATAATCTAGTGCACAAGCTCTCAACATGTCCTCCAAAATCCGATTGACTCTCTCAGTCTGTCCATCTGTCTGCGGGTGAAAAGTTGTACTGAACTCTAGCCTGGTTCCCAAAGTTTCATGCAACTGATTCCAAAACTTTGAGGTAAACTGGGTTCCTCTATCTGATACAATGGTCCTCGGAACTCCATGCAAACATACGATCCTGGTCATGTAGATCTTTGCCAACTTAGCACTGGTGTAAGTGGTCTTCACTGGGATGAAATGAGCTACTTTCGTCAAACGATCGACTACAACCCATATCGAGTCATAGCCTGACGAGTCCTGGGCAATCCCGTGATTCTGAGCTTCCCAAGTACTAAACGCAAATGCTCCTTATGCTCCTCTTCATTCCTCGAGTAGACCAAAATATCATCAATGAACACCACGACGAACTTATCCAAAAACTCCATAAACACCTTGTTCATCATGTTCATAAAATAGGCAGGTGTGTTAGTCAGGCCAAATGACATAACGGTATACTCATATAGCCCGTACCTTGTGGTAAAAGTTGTCTTAGGTATATCCTGCTCTCGAATCTTCAGCTGGTGGTACCCTGATCGCAGATCGATCTTGGAAAACACCTTAGCTCCTTGCAGCTGATCAAACAAATCATTGATCATTGGCAGTGGGTACTTGTTCTTGATCGTTACTTCATTCAATCCACGATAATCAACAACCATCCTCAACGATCCATCCTTCTTTTCCACTAGAAGCACTGGGGATCCCCAAGGTGACGAACCTGGGCGAATATAACCTTTATCTAGTAACTCCTTAATCTGCTTCTTAATTTCCTCTAAATCCTGTGTGGGCATCATGTACGGTCTCTTAGGAATTGGCCCTGTGTCTGGCAAAAGCTCAATAAAAAACTCAAGGTCTCTATCTAGTGGCATGCCTAGCAACTCTTCTGGAAATACATCCGGGAAATCCTTCACCACTGGTACTTCCTCCTGTACCACTCCTGATAAGGAATTTACTTGAGTCCTATTCGGCACATGTCGGGATACATACTTGATCCTTCTTCCTTCTGGGGTGGTGAGCAAAATCGTCTTACTGGCACAATCGATGTTTCCTCCATACATCGATAGCCAATCCATACCCAGAATCACATCCAAACCTTGCGACTCTAAAATTATCTGATCTGAGGGGAAAACATGCCTACCTATGGTCAATGGCATCTGAAAACATCCTTGGCTTGCCATATACTCTGCTCCTGGCGAGCTCACTAACATAGGTGTACTAAGAACTTGGGTGGGCAGCTTATACTTATCCACAAATCCCCTTGATATGTATGAATGTGATGCACCAGTATCAAAAAGAATGACTGCAGTAAATGACTTAACCAAAAACTTACCTATTACTGCATCTGGCTGGGCTTCAACCTCCTCCACGTTAACGTGGTTCACTTGTCCCCTATTGAAGGGGTTGGGCTTTCCATTGCCATTTCCATTCATAGCTCCAGGACATTCATTGGCGTAATGTCCAGTCTTCTGGCACATGTAGCAAGTAACGTGGCTTAGGTCTTCCTTGGCGGGTGTTGCTGTGTTGGAACGGTTCTGGCCGTTGCTTCCTCCATTACCATTCCCATTATTGGGGCCACTATGGTTGTGCGAACTCCCTCCAATGTGATTGTGACCTCCATGGTTATGCTGAAAGGGTCCTCCCAAGTTCGGGGTAAAACGGGGTCTCTGCTGAGCTCCAGAATTATACTTCCCTTGTCCATACTTCCTCTTGCGGTTGTCAATCTGCTGCTGCTTCCCTTCAATCATGAGAGCTTTATTTACCAACTGTTGGTAGTTATTAAAGGTTGCTACCATCAACTGCATGCTCAACTCATCATTCAGTCCTTCCAGAAACTTCTCATGTTTAGCTGCATCCGTAGCAACGTCATCTGGGGCATAACATGCTAGCTTGCTAAAGTCATCCACATACTGGCCAACGGTGCGTCCTCCTTGGTGTAAGGTGCGGAACTCACACTTCTTCATGGCCATAGCTCCTGCTGATACATGGGCAGTGCGAAAAGCCTGCTGGAACTGGTCCCATGTAACATTGTTGATGGGATAGGTGACAGTGTAATTCTCCCACCATGCTGCTGCGGATCCATCAAGCCGATGTGAGGCAAAACACACTCTTTCCGCATCTGTGCATCCTGCAGTGGTCAACTCCCTTTCCAATCTTGCGGAGCCAATCATCTGCAACTATTGGCTCGGTGCTACCGGGGAACACCGATGGATTCAACCTTAGAAAATAGGCTAAGTGATCATCAGGTGGTGGTGGTGGGTTGTTGTTGTTGTTGTTCGCATGATTCTGATTCTAGACTAGTATCTGCAACAATACATTTTGCTGCTGGATCAACTGAGTGAGCTCCGGTGGGAAAGCAAATCCATTGTCGCGTCTCGGAGGCATCTGATGGGTTTAGAAAAGATGAGAAAATAGAGTAGAATGAGGTCTAGGGGGAAAACATACCCATATGCACATGAGACAAACACAATCATATCACTCAATCAAACAAGCAAGGGCATACAATCAGTCTAGAACTAACGTTACAAAAGCTCTCGGACTATACTATATACATGGTGGAATACTACTACTGTTTTGGTGGTCGAACAGAAAAATTGATCGGTAGAAGACTCCATAATATCCGGTCCAGCTTCATCAACAAAGTCATCATCGCTATTGTCGGGGTCCGAGTCGGTGTCGTCGATGATGATGTAGTTCTCCGGGCAAGTGGAATCGTCATCTTCTCCTCTTGGCGCGGGGTCTCCCATGAAGACTCCTAGCTTCCTTGTCAGGTCGTCATTCTTCTCCACTAGTACGACGATTTCCTCCTCATAATCTTCGCGAGTTGCCTTGAGTTCTTCTTCAAGCTCGGTGATCCTTGTCATTGCCTTCTTCAGATCTATCATGCCTGTGCACATCTGGTTCTCCTGGCGACGTATGTTCTGGTTTAACTCCTGGATGAAAGCAGCAATTGATCTATCCTTCCTGGTGCTGATCATCTCCCATTGCTCATCTCAGCGCCCACAAATCTGGTAGATAGTATCCTTGAGATCCTTGTGGTAAACTTCTCCAATGCGTCCCATGGTGATGTGGGCTGTCATACTCTTTCCTGGACTCCGGGTTGGTGCTTCAAAGGAAAACTCTATGGGCTCAGTGACTGGCATAAATGTCCTTCCTGGAACTTGAACTTGAATCATCCAGCGCTCCTCTTCTGGTAAAGTGGAGTTGTAAGTTCCGGTGAAGCTTGGTATTCCGATGTTCAGGTACCTAGTGACTTCCTTCAAGTGGCATCCAAAAGGTGTGTCTTCATTCGGTTGAGCAAACTTGTTCCTTGCGTCCGCCATCCTAAAGAGTAGAAAATGGAGAGAAGTCAGAAATGAGAAGAGAGTAGTGATCTAGGGCTTTAGCTTAGTGGTCATGTCCTACAGTCAGCGTGTGCTCTGATACCATCTTGTAGCGACCAGACCTCAAACAGGCTGATCTCCGTGCATCAGTGTCATCCCTGGATCGGTAATGCTGACACGCACACTACTTGAGGATTTATAACAGAGTAGCAATCACACACTTATTACATTGAATGTCTCAAAAGAGATCTTATTACACATAAATATGGCTTAAGGCCATCTAATACAATAACAATGGAAGGCTTGGAAGATAAAGTGATTCCATCAACTCCAACGACATCACTGAGTGAAAAACAATGACCTATGGCTCCTTACTCGTCGTCTGAAAAGTCTGCAACATTATACGTTGCAGCCCAAAACGGGTCAGCACATGGAATATGTTGGCAATGTAACACAAGAGAGTAATGAACAGAATAATGATATCACTACATGCATATATGGTTGGTGGAGGCTGTATGGTTAATATGTTTTGCGGAAAGCCAATTTTTTCCTACAACAAAGGAATAAATTTATTTAACTATCATGGTGGTTGTTAAAAATTGAGAAGGTTCACCCAACTCAATCCCAATTAACCATCAACATTAAACCGAATCAAATTATATTAAGAGTGATGAGATCCACATGATAATCCAAGAACTAGATACTCAAGATGTCCATAACCGGGGACACGGCTAACCATGATTAGTTTGTACACTCTGCAGAGGTTTGTGCACTTTTCCCCACAATACTCGATCTCCTCTGTTGGATTTCTCGCACTACATAATGTTTGAGAAATGGATGACTGAGACACAGTCTTTCTGAAGAGGTCTGCTTAACCGATAGATAGGCATGTACACCTACAATCCCCTACATATGCTAGCCCATCATGGAAACGTTTCCCACAACTTACTCAACTATGCCAGAGCCCATAATGGCATGTGGCTGCACGCGGAAGTTTCTAGCATGAATAATCTTATGATCCCTTTGAGCCTGGGTGGCAGTCCATAGGAGAATCACACGGTACCCCGGGATTTCCAAAAATACAGGCAACACTGGGTTCCCCGGGTGCCTCAATCCACCCAGATGTGTATTAAAGTTGCCACCTTAAGTTAACCATTAATTAACAATACTCACATCTATCATGAATACACTCAAACCCAACCCACGTCTACGAGCATAGCATAGCAATATAAGCAACATATAAGTAACTCCCAAAGGTTTAGTAATAAATGGGAGAATATGTACTACCTCATCTACTTCCCATAACCCACATATTAATCAGATCCTAATCATGCAATTGTCTAAGGATTGATCTAATGCAAGAACACTGGGTACTAAAGAGGTATGATCAAAGTGTTACTTGCCTTGCTGATGATCCATGGAACCTAGAGACTCGTAGTAGCACGCTTTGCACTCTGGGTACTCTATCGCAATCAAACAAGCATACAATAAGCAATCAAACAAATATGCACAGGTAAAACTCAAATAAGAGGATCTAACCAAAAAGTTCAACTTAAGAACTCCAGTTTGCAAAAAGAATCAAATCAAATGAAGCAACGAAACTCAAACTGCGAAAGAAACAAGCTTCGATTACTAATCTGGACTAAAGTCAAATTTTAAAGTAGCAAAAACTTGTTTAAGTTGATTAAACAGAAAGAGGGCTTCGAGAGGAAACTCTAGGCACTATAATCGCCTGATTCCGATAAACGAGCGAAAAGATAAACTAAAACGAAAATTGGATCAGAAATCGCGATCGAAAATAATCATGAAAAATCTGAGAAAAAGAAAACTGACGAACAGGCTAACGAACGAACGTTCACTGTCTGCGGATAAATGGTGAAAATCATTCATTAAAACGAACAAATGAATGGGCATTCGCTAAATAAATAAACCGACGGAAAACCGACGAACCGATCTAAAAATCGAACAAGGTTTTACAAAAAAATAAACGGTTTTAAAAGAAAAACCGGCGGCGGCTACCTCGAGTCCGGCGGAATTCCGGCGAGGCGGCGAGGCAGCGGCAGGCTCTGGTGGGGCAGCTCGCGGGCGGCGGGGCACAGGCGGCGAGCAGCGGCGGCGGCGCGGGCAGCGACTGCGGCTCGGGCGGCGGCGGCGGCTCGGGCTAGGGTTTGCGAGGGGGCGTAGGCGGCTGGGCTGTCGGGGTCCTGGGGTCGCGGCTTAAAAAGGCCGGCTCAAGGTCTCCTGGTCGGGTACGGCCCAGAGTCGGTTACACTTTTTTAAAACAACCCGACGTGCAGAAAAAGAAAGAAAAGAAATACTAAACAGACTCCAAAAATCCCAAAATAAATTTTCCCTCTCCTCTAAAAATATGCCGGACAAGGTGAACATTTATTTGGGCCTATAATGCAATTTGGAAAAACGCATATTTTTCCTAATTCAAATAAAATAGCGATAAAACTCCGAATAAAATTATTATTTGATTTTAATATTAAATCTCCCATATTTCTTTATTTTGAGGAAGTCATTTTATCCTCTATCTTTTATTTTATTTTTTATAAAAATAAATATTCGCAGAGAAAATAATTAAAACCAAACGATTCTCTTTTCAAAATTCGAGAAAACTCAAATATGAAAATAACGAAATTCCCAACTCTCTCTGTGGGTCCTTGAGTTGCGTAGAATTTCCAGGATCAAGCCAAAATGCAATAAAATATGATATGCAATGATGACCTAATGTATAACATTCCAAATTGAAAACTTGGGATGTTACATTCGGTGTCGCCGAGTTTACAAATCAGTAGATCCAAAATGCTTTCTGTGAAGAACTAGAACTAAGTTTTGAAGTCATCTGTTTTGCAAAACTCCTGTACTTTGTGATGCTCATCTACTCTACCTCATCTATAATATATTCATAGGGTTTGCTGACAGTTTGTTTGTAAGATGTCTGACCAAAGTGACAGCCAGAACAAGTCTGAACAGCAGGTTCAACCAAGTGAGGGCACTAGTCTCTCTAGCACTTCTGATGAGGGCAGCAGGAGCACACCAAGCAACCTGCCCAAGGCAGCCACTAGAACAAGGAAGATGAGAACTTCTGACTCTGAGGATCAAGACTATGTGGCTGTTGAGGATGAGGCCACTTCAAAGAAAAAGGTGCCGAGAAAGGAGTACGGTTCAACTGCCACAGTTAAGCCAGGGATGGATAAGAAGGCACTAGCAAAGGGAGTTCCAATGTCTAAGGCCAGAGCATCTACTGCTGAAACCTCCAAGCCAACTGAAGAGGCAGTTGGAGAGGGCAAGAGAAGGAAGGAAAGGTTCAAGAAGAGCACTGCCAGAGTGCTTGGCAGATCATCAATTATGAAAGATGATGATGAAGACGAAGAGGATGCTGCACCAGCTCCTAAGGCACAAAATCTCATGGGAGATGCAATCAGATCAGCGGCTGCTCTAGCTAAGCCCAAAATTGCTCCCAAGGCAGCTGCTCCAGCTCAGAAGCCCAAGAGAAGCACTAGAAACATTCCAGCTGAGGAGAAGAACAAGGCCCCAGTGTCTGACGCTGCTGAAGAAGATGAAGCTCAAGTGCTAAGGAAGCTGAAACCCAAGATCCCTGACCACAATGATGCACATCTTGTGGCAGAAAACATGAAAATCAGGAAGGATGCAGGATTGAGATTATGGAGACAGTCTGATCCATATGCTATCAGGAGAAGAACTGCTGTAGACTACAGGTTTCACACTAAGGAACAACAGGACTTTTATGAGACAGTGTTGCTTGACAAGAAGCCCATTGTGTGTGACATGAAATGGGTTGACTGGGAGTTCATTAAGGAGAATGAGGATCACTTCCCAGGTGTGTATGATAGCTTCCAGGCATGTGGAGTTGACACATTTGTTGCTCAGAAGCTCACCGGGTGGAACGATGAGCTGATCATGCAGTTTTACTCCACGGCTCACTTCTATCCAGATGGAAGGATAGTTTGCATGTCTGAGGGTACCAGGTACCAATCTTCTGTTGGTGAATTGGCTCAGTTGATCAATGCCCCGAAATAAAGTGAGGATGACTTGGACATTTATGCTGAAAATAAGAAAGACCATAACTCTATGGCCAAGATGTACAAAGAGATCCCAGATGATGCTTTGGATACTCACAAATTTGGATCTGTCCACTTCTTGCTATCTGGTCTGCCAACCATCAATTGGATTCTCAGACACACTCTGCTACCCAAGCCAACATATTTGATGTCCCACAGAAGTTCAAGGTCATGAGTTCGATTGTTGAGACAATCAAGAGGACTGCTGCTGACCAGAAGAGAAGATGTGGGTATGCCCCACAAATTCAGGAGCTCATCAACTCAAAGATGGGCACATGCACATATCTTTTGGATAAGGAGCACCTGCCCATATACTCTGAATTTGAGGACAACACAGTTGTGATGAATGAGAATGAACCATCTTCAGCTCAAGCACATGAAAAGAGAGATAAAGCAAGGGCAGAGAAAGCTGCAAAGATGCCAACTATTGAGGAGGCATCTCAGGTATTCTTGAAGAATAAACAATATCAACTTGGATATCTGATCCAATCCACCCTGAGGATTAAGAAGGGCTTGGCCACCCTGACTAAGAACCAGGAGAGTTTGGAGAGGATTGTTGAGAAGAAATTATATGATCTTGATATCAAGGTAACTGAGATCCAAACTGTAGTCGAGCAACTTCAGGAGGAAGCAGAGGAGAGGAAGGGCAAGTCTACTATAGATGCTTTTGCTAGAGTTCCCAGAGGACCAAGATTTGATGCAGTGCCCGTGACAGATACTAGAGCTTTAGTGTCAGCACCAGCAGCCACAGCTCCAGTGCCACCTCCAGCAGCCACTCCACCAGCTCCAGCTACTTCATCTGAAGCTTTCATCCTTGGAGTTCTCTCAACACCACCTCCCGAAGATCAAGCCTGAGAGTCGTTTAGCACTATGCATTTTTGAAATTTTTGGTAACTTGTTGCCAAAGGGGGAGAAAAATGTATAGATCGTAGGCTTCGAGAGAGAGTGTTGCTTTTTATCTCTCTTGCTATTTTGGTTGAACTTTTTATTGTGTGCTTGTGAGAGATACTTTATGTCCATGTGAGATACTTATATGATCATGTGTTTGATCATATGCTATCCTTAATATTTGGTTGAATGATGCTATCTTTTATATTCCATATATGATCATTCACTTGCTTGGTGATGATGCATGCTTTTAATCTCTATCTTTTTAAGCGCTCCACCAAGATGTATGTGACATGGAAGAGTAACCCATGATCCTAATCGATTGTGCATTTGCACTCAAAAGCAAATTTCAAATAATGCACAAATTTAGGGGGAGCTCTTGCTTATCGCATACTTCTCAAAACGACGATGTTTTTCAATCTTATTTATCATTTGTCGAAGCTTTGATCTATATGTTGTCATCAGTTACCAAAAAGGGGGAGATTGAAAGTGCAACTATCCCTGGGTGGTTTTGGTAATTCCTAACAATATATAGTTCATTGAGCTAATGCTATTTGAAGATAAACATTTCAGCAAAGCTCAATGATTGGCATGGCATGGATGAGAAAAGTGCATCCCTCAAAATTCTAAGGACAAAGAATTGGCTCAAGCTCAAAGCTCAGGACTCTATGAAACGTCTCCAATGTATCTATAATTTTTGATTGCTCCATGCTATATTATCTACTATTTTGGACATTATTGGGCTTTATTATCCACTTTTATATTATTTTTGGGACTAACCTATTAACCGGAGGCCCAGCCCAGAATTGCTGTTTTTTTGCCTGTTTTAGGGTTTCGAAGAAAAGGAATATCAAACGGTGTCCAAACGGAATGAAACCTTCGGGAACGTGATTTTCTCACCGAATACAACTCAGGAGACTTGGACCCTGCGTCAAGTCAATTAACAGGAGGCCACCAGGTAGGGGGCGCGCCTGCCCCGCCCCCAGGCACGCCCTCCACCCTCGTGGGCCCCCTGTTGCTCCACCAACGTACTTCTTCCTCCTATATATATCCACGTACCCCCAAACGATCATAGACGTAGCCAAAAAAACCTAATTCCACCGCCGCAACTTTCTGTATCCATGAGATCCCATCTTGGGGCCTGTTCCGGAGCTCCGCCGGAGGGTGCATCGATCACAAAGGGCTTCTACATCATCATCCAAGCCCCTCCGATGAAGTGTGAGTAGTTTATTTCAGATCTACGGGTCCATAGTTAGTAGCTAGATGGATTCTTCTCTCTTTTTGGATCTCAATACAATGTTCTCCCCCTCTCTCATGGAGATCTATTCAATGTAATCTTCTTTTTGCGGTGTGTTTGTTGAGACCGATGAATTGTGGGTTTATGATCAAGTCTATCTATGAATAATATTTGAATCTTCTCTGAATTCTTTTATGTATGATTGGTTATCTTTGCAAGTCTCTTCGAATTATCAGTTTGGTTTGGCCTACTAGATTGGTTGTTCTTGCCATGGGAGAAGTGCTTAGCTTTGGGTTCGTTCTTGCGGTGTCCTTTCCCAGTGACAGAAGGGGCAGCAAGGCACGTATAGTATTATTTCCATCGAGGATAAAAAGATGGGTTTTTTATCATATTGCATGAAACTATCCCTCTACATCATGTCATCCTTCTTAAGACATTACTCTGTTTTTAACTTAATACTCTAGATGCATGCTGGATAGCGGTCGATGAGTGGAGTAATAGTAGTAGATGCAGGCAGGAGTCGGTCTACTTGTCTCGGACGTGATGCCTATATACATGATCATACCTAGATATTCTCATAACTATGCTCAATTCTATCAATTGATCAGCAGTAATTTGTTCACCCACCGTAGAATACTTATGCTCTTGAGAGAAGCCACTAGTGAAACCTATGGCCCCCGAGTCTCTTTCTCCTCATATCAATCTCCATCACTTTATTATTGCTTTGCTTTTTACTTTTCACTTTGCATCTCTATACCAAAAATACCAAAAATATTATTTATCATCTCTATCAGATCTCACTTTCATAAGTGATCGTGAAGGGATTGACAACCCCTAAGCGCATTGGTTGCGTTGAGCTATTGTTTTTGTGTAGGTACGAGGGACTTGCGCGTAGCCTCCTATTGGATTGATACCTTGGTTCTAAAAAACTGAGGGAAATACTTACGTTACTTTGCTGCATCATCCTCTCCTCTTCGGGGAAATCCGACGCAGTGCTCAAGAGGTAGCACTCTACATTTTTCAGTTTAAGTGGTCCAAGATCACATTGACTCCATAGGAAAAGCCAATACTATTAAGAGCGGATGAGGTGTTACTTAATGACTTTCTTGCTCAAAGTGCTTAGTGATATGCTCCAAAAACCCTCAACTACTTTATCACATCCACATATGTCTCAAACCAAAAGTCCAACTCTGCCCCACCAAAATTTCATATCCGGCGCCGCCGAGTTCAGTTAACATAGCCACTGCCAGAAACCCTAATCTTTTCGGTCGCACCGATAGGGATCTAGGTCTCACCGAGATGGGATTGTAATCTCTCGGTTTCCCTTCGTAACGTTTTGGTCAAACCTAGATGAGCGATTGGTCCCACCGAGATTGCAATGCAAAGTCTCTGGTTCCCTTTCGTAACATTTCGGTCCTACCGAAAGAGCGAATCGGTCCCACCGAGTTTACCTGACCAACTCTCTGTTATTCCATTACCAAAATCAGTCTCACCGAGTTTGTGTAATCGGTCTCACCGAGATTACGTTATGCCCTAACCCTAACAGAATCGGTCCCATCTGTTGGATTTCGGGTTCTGGCAGACCCTTGAGGTTCGAACACTGGGGTGCACGTGGGGATTTCGCCCCCTTACCTACCCGCACCCCTCCTCCATGCTAGGATCTAAACTATGGAAAGAACGACACAAGAGACACAGGGTTTATACTGGTTCGGGCCACCGTTGTGGTGTAATACCCTACTCCAGTGTGTGGTGTGGTGGATTGCCTCTTGGGCTGATGATGATGAGCAATACATGGGTGAACAGCCTCGCGAGGGTCTGTTCTTGGCTGGGACGATGAACTGCTCGGAGGAGTTCAGTCACCTTTCTCTCTCTCTCTCTGCTTTCCTCCGACCGACCCCTTGCTGTGTGGGTGGCTGGTCCTATTTATAGAGGCCCTGGTCCTCTTCCCCAATATCGAGCGGGAAGGAAGCCAACAATTGCGTGCTAATTTGAAGGGGGACAGCAAGTATCAGCTATCCTGACAAAAGTAGTCTTCGCCTACGCAAATCTCTGGTGATGATGCCGTCTTGGGCTCCACGGTGACCTCCGTCTCATAGTCCTCCTGGTCTTGGTCTCGTTGCACCGAAATGGCAACCTTTGCCTGATGCCTCGGTACTCCGCGGCTGCGCTTGCCCCCTTTGCACCAAAGAGGAAAGGAGGACGCTGCACGGACTGGCACCCGCCTGGCGCCCTGAGTCATCATGGTTTGCACCATGGGCACCTCGTGAGGTACCCTGCCTTGATCTCTCCGCCTCCTCGTGAGCCAGCCTGACGAGGCCATGCCTGAGAAAGCTTCGCGTCGTCCGCCCCGTGAGGCTTGGCCCCTCGCATGGGTCTTGTGTTTCTGTTGGTGAAGATGGTCCGTGCTGGGCCCCCCTTTGAGCCATGCCGCAGGCCGCAGGCAGGCAAGTCTGGGGACCCCCGTTCCCAGAACGCCGACAGTAGCCCCCGGGCCCAAGGCGCGCCCGGACTTGCCTGTGCAGGGAGGCGGAAGGGCAAGAGCGAAGCGCCGCGGACCCTAACAGCCTGCGGCCTTGGGCGCCGCGTGGCGGTTGATTGGACGTGGGCGTCTCCACTTCCCCACGACGCCTCGGCAACTGCACGGATTGGACAAGTCCCTGCATGCAGAAAAACGGGTCATGATTACCTGCGATCGTGGGGGCCGTTGGTTGGCCCTCACCAGCTATAAGTACTGATCGACGCACGTCCTTCTAGTTTTATCTCCCCTCGCTTCGCCTTCTTCTTCATGGCCCCGTCGAGGAGGTTCTCGTCCGCGGAGAAGGGGAAGGCTTGCCAGGCTGGGCGTGCCTCTCCTCCGCCCAAGCGCGGCCGAGGGCGCCCCCGCAAACATCCTGTGGCCACCACGGCAGCTCCCCGCGGCCGCGGAGACGCTTTCCAGCATGGTGGCGGGCGGATTACTATGACCAGGGGGTGCGCTCCGGCTGCGTGTCCCCCCATGTCGCGCTTCCGCGCTGCCGAGGTGCTGCCGGAGTTCATCGTGTGGTCGGCGGAGCCGACTAGCACCTGGCTTCCTCTTCCTCGCTTCCTCCTCGGCGAGCTCCCGGCCGGCACCCCGGGCGGCCTCTGGCTTCAGGCCGACGGCTGCTGCAGCCGGGCCTCATGGGTTTCACTGGAGGTCTCCACAGCCGGGAGTCTGGCCCTGGCCCGCGGTTGGCAGTCGTTTGACCGCGCGTGCGGCCTGGGCCGTCGGTGCACCCTACACTTCAAGTTCGACGGTGATGCCACCCTCTACGTGAGGGTGTTTGGGGAAGATGGTCGCCGCGCAGGGTGCTGCCCCGAGGGTGATGACCGCGGCTGGGAACACGGCTCCGGTGATGATGGAGAGGGCAGCGCTCGCGCGGCCGGCGGCGCTCAGAGTTCCTCAAGCTTCTCCGGTTCTTCTTCAGGTTGTGACTCTTCTAGCGGTGGTCGTGGTCAGCCTCCACGCCATCGCATCTGCTTGGGAGGTGGTAGCGTGTCCGCCCACCGTCGCGCCCTGGTGAAGCGCGAGAGGGAGTCCGCCTAAGCTCCGGAGGCAGCTCGGGCTTTCCAGCGGGCCGGTGCGAGGCGAGCTGCACCAGATTTGTTCTTCCTTTTCCTTTTTCCTGCGTAACAACGACAGTAGTGTGGTGCCCCACGGGGGCGTGTATGGGTTATTGCTGTTAATCATCGTTTTGCTTTCTTTATCGTACCTTCCGGCTATGTGCCCACGCGTGGATGGTTCCCGGCCCCAGCCGTGGGGGCGACCGACCCAGGCCCCGCGTCTGTGTCGCGGTGCCCGAGGGGCACGAACTGAAGGGGTGCTCCTGCAAGGGGCCCAGGTTGCAAACCCTTTGAATGACTAGGATAGGGACTCTCGCGAGGGCGCCCGGCTGCCCCCCCCCTCGCGAGGCTTTGCACCAGAGAAATCGAGGCAGGAGAATGAAAGGTCGAAGAACCGCAAGCCAAAGACGGCAACAACTTCAATAAAACTTCGAATGAGAAGGAACAAGCCAACTGCGGAAAGCAAATGAAAAGCCGCGTCCGGCACCTAATCTAGTCTTCGACGTCTTCTCACCAGCGCGGAGCTAAGTGCTGCCACTGGGCATGGGAGGGAGCCCCAGGGCCTGAGGCCGGCACTCCTGAGACTCCGGGGCGTGTACAGCCCCAACTCATTATTATGTGAGAGTGTCACGGGCGGTGAGCTTCACAGGCATTGGCCTTCTTCACAGGCTCCGAGCCTTTTCTGAAGCGCAATAGCTTCACAGGCACTCGCCTTGCTTCATAGGCTCTAGGCCTTTTCCAAAACGCGATAGCTTCACAGGCTCTGGGCCTTTTCCAAAACGCGATAGCTTCACAGGCACTCGCCTTGCTTCACAGGCTCTGGGCCTTTTCCAAAACGCGATAGCTTCACAGGCACTCGCCTTGCTTCACAGGCTCTGGGCCTTTTCCAAAACGCGATAGCTTCACAGGCACTCGCCTTGCTTCACAGGCTCTGGGCCTTTTCCAAAACGTGATAGCTTCACAGGCACTCGCCTTGCTTCACAGGCTCTGGGCCTTTTCCAAAACGTGATAGCTTCACAGGCACTCGCCTTGCTTCACAAGCTTTGGGCCTTTTTAGGGGTAGAACCTCCGGAGGTGCTGGATGTTCCATGCATTCTGGACTGGCACTCCCTCCTGAGTCTCCAAGCGCGCGGAGCCGGGGCTGGAAACATGAACAACCTTGAACAGGCCCTCCCACATGGGAGAGAGCTTGTGCAGTCCCTCCCTAGAGAGAACCCGCCTGAGCACGAGGTCTCCTACCTCGAGAGTCCTGGGGCAGATGTTGCGGCAGTGATATCGCCGCAGTGCCTGTTGGTACCTCGCCGCTCGCAGCGCGGCTTCTCGGCGACGCTCCTCCCCCAGCACGAGGTCCATCCCCCGCATGGCGTCCTGCTGCGCCTCGTCGAACGCCAGGACCCGCGCGGAGCGACGTCTCACCTCGTGAGGTAGGACCGCTAACGCTTCGTAGACCAGGAACAACGGGGTCTCTCTAGTCGGCTTGGTCGCAGTGGTGCGGATGGACCACAGCACGGACTGAAGCTCGTCGTACCAACCTCTGCCGCAGGCCTCCAGCTTCTTCTTGAACGTCCTGGTCTTGAGGCCCCTCAGGACCTCCGCGTTTGCCCGCTCGGCCTGGCCGTTGCTTCGGGGGTGCGCCACTGAGGCATAGCATATCTGCGTTCCAAGGTTAGCACAGTATGTTTTGAATAGGTTACTGGTGAACTGCGAACCATTGTCCGTGATGATGCGATTCGGCACCCCGAACCGGCTCATGATGCCCTTGATGAACTTGACCGCAGAACCCGCGGGAATGGTGCGGACAGCCTCTACTTCAGCCCACTTGGTGAACTTGTCCACGGCAACGTAAAGGTAGCGGTAGCCCCCTGGCGCCCGAGGAAACGGGCCCAAGATGTCCAGCCCCCAGACAGCAAATGGCCAGGAAAGGGGGATAGTCTGCAAGCCCGCTGCTGGCTGATGGATCTGCTTGGCGTGGAACTGGCAGGCTTCACAAGCTTTCACCAGTTCCACAACGTCATTGAGCGCGGTGGGCCAATAGAACCCACTACGGAACGCCTTGCCGACGAGGGTCCGTGATGATGAATTATGTCCGCAGTCTCCGCCGTGTATATCTTCCAGTAGTTCCTTCCCTTGCTCCCTAGAGATGCAGCGCAGGGATACATCATTTGGTCGCTTCCGGTAGAGCTCTCCATCTTTGATGCAGTATGCCGTGGCCTGGCGTGCCACTCGCTCTGCTTCCTCCTCCTTCTCCGGCAGGGTCCCTTGCGTTAAGTAGCTCCGGAGCTCCGCAATCCAACATCCCTCCCGAGGTTCCATCGTCAGGAGCAGGCGTGCTCCCGAGGCCAGGCCACAGGCCGGAGCTCCTGAGGCAGGCGGCTGGGGGAGCTCCTCCCGGGGCTGAGCTGTGTTTGATAATGACGGCAGGGCTGAAGGCTTGAAGAGCCGCTCCTCGAAAACGCCAGGCTCCTGAGGTAACCGCCTGGACGCGCGTTTGGCGATGTCATCGGCTTCCTGATTGGTGCCACGGGGCACATGCTGTAACTCCAACCCCCAGAACTGCTTCTCCATCCTGCGGACCTCCGCAAGGTAGGCTTCCATGTGCTCATCCTTCGGCCCGTACACCTTGTTGGAGAAGTTGACAAGAAGCTGCGAATCGCCCTTGATGGTGAGGCGTTTCACCCCCAGGGCAGCCGTGGCCTTCAAGCCCGCTATTAGACCTTCATACTCCGCTATGTTGTTGGAGACCTTTTCACCTTGCTGGAAACAGAGCTGCACGGCGTAATAGAGCTTGTCCTGAGTGGGCGATATAAGCACCGCCCTAGCCCCAGCGCCGTGAATGGAGAACGCCCCATCGAAGTACATGACCCAGCCTTCTGGCGCCTCGCTTCCCGGGGACAGGGACCGATCCTTGTCGGCCTTGAGGCCTAGTGCCTCCGTCCATTCTGCCACAAAATCCGCCAACGCTGCTCCCTTGATGACTCTGGTTGTGCTGAATTTGAGCCGAAACGCTTGCAGCTCTATGTTCCACTCAGCGACCCTTCCAGCTGAGTTGGGGCTCCTGAGCACTCTCTCCAGGGGGTATGACAAGACGACCTTGATGGGGTGACCCTGAAAATAGTGCCGCAGCTTGCGCGAGGCCACCGGCAGCGCGAGGAGGAGTTTTTGAGGCATGGGGTACCGTGCCCTTGCATCCCGCAACACCGTGCTGACGAAGTACACTGGGTTCTCAACGAGGTGGAGTGCGTCAGTGCTGGTGGCCCCCTTCGGAGACCTTGGCGCCTCTTGAGGCAATGAGGACTCCTGAGACTAGCCATCCGGGAGTGGGGCCTCTTCTGCTTCCGGTGCGCCCCTTTGCGGCGGCTGATCCTCCTCAGCCGCTCTAGCGGTTTCTGTGGGCCTTCCCCGTTCCTGTTCCGCCTCGTCCCGGGCCGCTGCTGCGGTTTTGATTCGACGCTCATCTCTGACTGCCACCAAGGCTGCGCTGGCGGAGTAGGGAGTGGCAGTGAGGTAAAGCACCAGGGGCTCTTGAGGGCGCGGAGCCACCATGACCGGTGGACTGGTCAGGTATCTCTTGAGATCCTGAAACGCCTTGTCGGCCTCTTCAGTCCACTCGAAGGGCCCCTTTTTCTTCATTACCTGGAAGAAAGGTAGCGCTCGCTCCCCCAACTTGGAGATGAAGCGCCCTAGCGCGGTCACGCGCCTCGTGAGCTTCTGCATTTCTCTGAGGGTCTTTGGCGGCCTCATGTCTTCCACTGCCTTGACCTTCTCCGGGTTAGCCTCGATGCCTCGGTGGGACACAAGGAAACCCAAGAGCTTGCCCTAGGGGACTCCGAACACACACTTCTCTGGGTTGAGCCGTAGGTTCACTGCGTTGAGGCTCGCGAAGGTTTCCTCCAGGTCTTGTATCAAGGTCCTGGCCTCCCGAGATTTTACCATGATGTCATCGACGTAAGCTTCGACATTCTTCCCGAGCTGCTGGCCCAGGGTGATGTGCATCAGCCGCTGAAAGGTCGCCCCTGCGTAGCCCGAATGGCATGCATGTGTAGCAGTACACCCCATACGGGGTTAGGAAGGCTGTCTTCTCGACGTCTTCTACCGCCATCTTGATCTGGTGATACCCAAAGAAGGCATCCAGGAAGCATAACAGGTCGAATTCCGTAGTGGAATCGACGATCTGGTCGATGCGGGGGAGCGGGAACGGATCTTGCGGGCACGCTTTGTTGAGGTTGGTGAAGTCAACACACATGCGCTCCTTCCCTCCCTTCTTTGGCACAACGACAGGGTTGGCCAACCAATCTGGGTATCGGACCTCGCGAATGACCCCAGCGGCCTCTAATTTGCGGGTCTCTTGGACGATGAAGGCCTGCTTTTCTGTGGACTGCCGCCTGGCCTTCTGCTTCACAGGGCGCACGTTGGGGCACATGTTGAGGTGATGCTCAATTACACTCCTGGGGATCCCTGCCAACTAGTCTGGCTCCCAAGCGAATACCTTCTTGTTTACGCGCAGGAACCCGACCAGGGCCTCTTCCAGCTCGGGTTTGAGGTGGGCGCCTATGGTAAAAGTGGCATTGGTGGACCCGTCCTCATCGACGGGTATCTGCTTGGTTTCTGCCTTGTCTTGGGTGAACAACTGCTTCTTCTTGGCGGGCGCAGCTCCCTTGGGCTCGAGGGCCTCCAAGTCGGCGGGCTGTGCTGACGCCGCTGTCTTGAAGACGAGCTTGAGCACCCGCAGAGCGTCCCCGGTGTCCCCGTGCACGGTGAGGACACCGCTGCTCCCGGGCATCTTCATGAGGTTGTACGCCGGGTGCGTCGCTGCCATGAACTGGGCCAGTGCTGGGTAGCCGAGGATGGCGTTGAAGGGGAGGCCGATGGGGGCGATGTCGAAGTCGACCAGCTCTGTGCGAAAGTTGCCGTAGGTGCCGAAGGTTACTAGGAGCTGGATCTGTCCCAAGGAGCTGGACGATCCGCCCCCAACGCCTGAGAAGGGCCGGCTGGGTCGCAGCCGTTCCTGGGGTATGCAGAGGAGATTGAAGGCCTCGACCGAGAGCATGGTGAGGCCCGCGCCGCCATCAATGAGGGTTCTGGTGACGGCCACCTGGCAGATGGTGGGGGTGCACAGCATGGGGAGCGCACCCGAGCAGGCCGAGTTGGAGGGGTGGTCCTCCGAGCTGAAGGTCAGGCCGGTCTCGGGCGCCGCCCGATCCAGGGGAGCCCCCTGCCGCGTGGAAGCGGCACTGACCTGGCGGATGAACGGCTTGACGTGGTGACTTGTGGGTGGCGCCTGCGAGCCGCCCAAGAGGGCCGCGACGACCGGGGGTGTTGACGCAGCACGATAGACGGGGGAGAGGTTGCGGGGCTCCATGGGCGCGCGGAGCGCGCGGGGCGAAGAACCAGCTGGGGTGAGCATGGGAATTGCGGTGCGGCCGCCTTGTCGCACGGACAGATGCCGGGACGATGCTTGCTGGCCATCCCCCGCCGGGACGGTGGCGGCGTTGACGGGAGGTGACGGGGAACGGCGTGGATGCCCGCCGACATGGGCCGTCTGGGCGACGCGGGAAGTGAGTGCGGCCAGGCGCTCGGCGCGGGCCCGACGAGCGTCAGACATGGGCGTGATGGTCGGAGGAGAACAGGGCGGTGGAAGACGAATTCTGGCGCACCCCTACCTGGCGCGCCAAATGTCGGATTTCGGGTTCCGGCAGACCCTTGAGGTTCGAACACTGGGGTGCGCGTGGAGATTTCGCCCACTTACCTACCTACACCCCTCCGCCATGCTAGGATCTAAACTATGGAAAGAACGACACAAGAGACACAGGGTTTATACTGGTTCGGGCCACCGTTGTGGTGTAATACCCTACTCCAGTGTGTGGTGTGGTGGATTGCCTCTTGGGCTGATGATGATGAGCAATACAAGGGAGAACAGCCTCGCGAGGGTCTGTTCTTGGCTGGGACGATGAACTGCTCGGAGGAATTCAGTCACCTTTTTCTCTCTCTCTGCTTTCCTCCGACCGACCCCTTGCTGTGTGGGTGGCTGGTCCTATTTATAGAGGCCCTGGTCCTCTTCCCAAATATCGAGCGGGAAGGAAGCCAACAATGGCGGGCTAATTTGAAGGGGGACAGCAAGTATCAGCTATCCTGACAAAAGTAGTCTTCGCCTGCGCAAAGCTCTGGTGATGACGCCGTCTTGGGCTCCTCGGTGACCTCCGTCTCGTAGTCCTCCTGGTCTTGGTCTCGTTGCACCTAAATGGCAACCTTTTCCTGATGCCTCGGTACTCCGCAGCTGCACTTGCCCCCTTTGCACCAAAGAGGAAAGGAGGACGCTGCGCAGACTGGCACCCGCCTGACGCCCTGAGTCGTCATGGTTTGCGTCATGGGCACCTCGTGAGGTACCCCGCCTTGATCTCTTCGCCTCCTAGTGAGCCAGCCTGACGAGGTTGTGCCTGAGGAAGCTTCGCGTCGTCCGCCCCGCAAGGCTTGGCCCCTCGCGAGGGTCTTGGGTTTGTGTTGGTGAAGATGGGCTGTGCTGGGGCCCCCTTTGAGCCACGCTGCAGACCGCAGGCAGGCAAGCCTGGGGACCCCCGTTCCCAGAACGCCGACACCATCGAGTTGACATGTCGGTCCCACCGAAAATCCTAACGTTCACATTTTGAACTAAATCGGTTTGACCGAGTTTAATGATTCGGTCCCACCAAGTTTGGTGATTTATGTGTAACGGTTAGATTTTGTGTGGAGGCTATATATACCCCTCCACCCACTCTTCATTTATGGAGAGAGCCGTCAGAACATGCCTACACTTCCGACATATATTTTCTGAGAGAGAACCACCTTCACTTGTGTTGAGGTAAAGATATTCCATTCCAACCATATGAATCTTGATCTCTAGCCTTCCCCAAGTTGCTTCCCACTCAAATCATCTTTCCACCAAATCCAAATCCTGTGAGAGAGAGAGAGTTGAGTGTTGGGGAGACTAGCATTTGAAGCACAAGAGCAAGGAGTTCATCATCAACACACCATCTATTACCTTTTGGAGAGTGGTGTCTCCTAGATTAGTTAGGTGTCACTTGGGAGCCTCCGTCAAGATTGTGGAGTTGAACCAAGGAGTTTGTAAGGGCTAGGAGATCGCCTACTTCGTGAAGATCTACCCGAGTGACGCAAGTCCTTCGTGGGCGACGACCATGGTGGGATAGACAAGGTTGCTTCTTCGTGGACCCTTCGTGGATGGAGCCCTCCGTGGACTCGTGCAACCGTTACCCTTCATGGGTTTAAGTCTCCATCAACGTGGATGTACGATAGCACCACCAATTGAACCACGCCAAAAATCTCCGTGTCTCAAATTGTGTTTGCTCCCTCCAAACTCCTCCCTTTGCCTTCATATGCAATTGTTTTACTTTCCGCTGCTATACTTTTAGAATTGCATGTGTAGGTTGATTGCTTGACTTGTGCTAAGTTGCTAAAATATGCCAAGAACTAAAATTGGGAAAAGGCTAGATTTTTATTTGGTCAAGTATTCTAATCACCCTCCCTCCAGACATACTTTTGATCCTACAATTGGGATCGGGAGAAATCCCTGTCGGCCGCGCCGACACCAACTCGGTGGCGCGTGAGGGTGCCGTCGGGCCTGTGTCGGTGGCTACCCTTCCTCTCTCCTCGCCGTGTACTAGGGGAAACTCTTGGCAGCAACATCGTCTTTGTCTCGTCCCTTACTGGAGGTGATGATTGGTACCGGCGCTTCGGAGTATAGGAGCTTGGTGGAGGATCCCCCCTGTGCGCGGCGGTCGCGAGGCTTCTTCGGTTTTTTGATCCGCTGTTGTCAGCATTTGTTTCTTTTGTTGTTCTCTTTTATTACTTTTGGGCATGCATGTACTACTTCTGCCCCAGCACCTATCGTTGTTTGTATCGGTGATTGTTGCTTTGTAATACAAAGCGGGGGAAATTATATTTCGTCAATCACCACTTTAATCGGACGATTATTGACTAGTCTGACGGGATGCTAAGGATCAGTAGTCTGATCCTTAGTGGTTCCCTTTACGAACATGACAACATCATATTTACTAACACCATTATATATCATAAACAATTCTCTCTCATAATGAAATCTCATGAATCGGATTCAACGAACATGATTCCACGGGCACCCCTTGTGAATAGTAAATTAAAAAATAAACTAAAAAACTGAAATTTTTTGTAGCATACTTAGTCAAACGATATACTCGCATATGAAGTTTCATGAAAAAATGACATTCGTGGTATTTTAGGCAAAAATGACAAAATCAAGGTTATAATAAAAAAGCGATAATTAATTTTATGCCCCTAGTTGCGTCCCACCCGGCTACTTTGCCCCTAGTTTCCAAAAACACTCGGTCTTGCCCAAGCCACTTCACTCCTCTTATGCATTTTCCCTTTGACCTTTGAATGTTTGACCGTCACTGTAACATCCCAAATTTTCAATTTGGAATGTTATACATAGGTCATTCATGCATATCATATTTTATTTTATTTTCGTTCCGCAATCCTCGAGATCCTAAGCAACTCAAGGACCCTCGGAGAGAGTTGGGGATTTCCCGGTTTTCATATTTGATTTTTACCAAATAATGAAACGATGATTTTTTATTTTAATTATTTATCTCTTCGAAAAATATTTCATATTAAAATGTATGAGAGGACATAACATGACTTCTCCAAAATAATTGAAATATTGGAGGAAAATATTAAAATCATTTATTTGATTTTATTTGGGTTTTATTTGCATTAGAAAAATTACATGTTTTCAAAATTGCATTTTAGGGCCAAGAAAATATTCATCTCGTTCTAAATATTTTATTTAGATGGTGAAAATTTATTTTGGCATTTTTAGATTTTTATTTTATTTTCTAGAATTTATTTTCTGTTCGGCGGAATTATTTAAAAAAACTTCCAGCGCCCGACCGGGCCAAAGCCCAGCCGAGCCAGGCGGGCCCAACCCCGCGCCACCGGCTTCCCCGTCCTGTGCCGCCGCCGGACTCGGAAGAGTCCGAGCCGCCGCCGCCGCGACCCCCTGCCCAAGTAGGAGCCGCCGCCTCGC